>NC_049979.1:8653291-8654665 GCF_000003815.2 Branchiostoma floridae
ACAACGATCCATAACAGGCGCGCTGTAAATTATGAAGAAAGTTTGTGTTCAGTCCCTCTGGGGTCCAAACGGACCCCAGCAAAAATGTACAGTTTTTAAAACAAACTTTGGAGGCTAACTCCTTAACCACTTATAGTATGACTACTAAACTTTCAGACGATAATAAGAATGTAATCCTTAATCATCACAAAAATTTCTGTGTCATCAACATGTAATGTGACGACATTATGACGTCATTTACCTAATCAGGGCGGCCATCTTGGATTTTGACCAATGACGTCATGAAATTAGCATAAATTAAAAATTTTAAGTCATGAAACTTACATTGAATTTCATAGAATTTAATTGTTGTCAGAAAACAGGTGTAGTTTACCAAGAAAACCTTGTTTGAATTGAAATTGTCAAATTTTGGCAAAAATATGCCTGTTAGAATATGGTTGCCATGGCAACCCAAAAAAATGATAAACTTTCTTTATTGACAAAAACGTTTGCAAACAATATTTTTTGATAAATTACCAAGTTTCGTAGCTTTAGCTCTAGCCGTTCATGAGTTATGCGACATAAATGTTGCTGAGGGCCTCAAAATTCCCCTATCTGGTCAGAATAGGTTTAGTGCAAAACGTGGTCCTTCTGAACTTTTGCATAAATCATGATAATGAGTTGGAATTAGCAATACATTAACATCTCAAAATCTTCCTCTTACATTGACGAAGCAATGTTTATACAATGATCGCCGATAAGAAATGGTACTGAGATTTTATGAACAAAACATTTTGGGGTCCGTTTGGACCCCACTCGGTCATTTTAGTCGCAAAAAAAGGTCGGGTGCTTGAGGGTTAAAGACAGGAAAAAAGTAAATTGCACTGTTACATAACACAGTGGACAGGTAATCATTCAGCCTTGGTTGTTAGTCTCTACCAGGCTCCCTAGGTTGCTGGAAAAATAGTAGTGACTGGTCAGAGGAGTTAGCCAGCCAGGGAAGAACATTACTTACAAACTAGGGTGGGAAATACATAACCTTCCTGCAGTAGACTCTCCTGGCCAGTCTAATACTCCCCTCTTTACAGAATTCTACAATCCATACCATGAGAAAAGCCTGGTGGTGGCAACTTGGTTGGGTTCTCAGGCAGGTAACCCAACCCAGAAGCTGCAACTAAAGACATCAAAGTCCTGACAGCTGAGGCGACCAGCTATGTCAGTAATGGAGGGGGCATATTTAGGGGAAGCTCCAACAGTCCATGAAAACTCAGGCAACCTGAACCTGACTGCTAATTTCTGGTCCTACCAAAAACTGCTAGCATTTAATGCGATGTCGTATCGTGTGTCGGCTTTCTTTCTCTGCTCTGAGGAAATAAGTGGCATGTTTAGCATTCC
>NC_049979.1:8654933-8664052 GCF_000003815.2 Branchiostoma floridae
GTGGGCATGCCAAGCTACTGCAAACCTGTCTGTAGTTTTTCATCCGCTTATAACGTCGGCCCATGGCTTTATTGCGCAAGTGCTGAACTCTCGGGCAATTTCGGGACTTTTGTTGGAGCCAGAAGGAATGGTGTTTGGACTTGCATATCTCCTCTGTTTGTTTGAATCGCCAAGGTTGACCTGAACATTTTTTACAAACTTCTGGCTGCCAACACTTATCCCCACTCAGCAGCACCAGCTGGCTCTGGGCAGAGGAAACTGCTCTGGTTGGCTGAAAGCATGTCACATGACACAGCCTACCAGTCAATACAGTAGTGATGTCATACTTGGAGGCTATATTCAAAAAGTTAGATATTAGAGATAGAAAATATGCAAAAGATAATGCAATGTGAATACTGGCAATACATTACATTATTGCAGACCTTTTGCACTTTTCGGGATGCGAGTCCAATTTCAGTGGTTTTTAGTGCACCTGTTCTATGTTGTGTTATTTCAAGGAAAACATTTTCTCCTTCTTATACCAGACTGGATTGTAACATTCCTCTCATCATCCTAAACAAACTTCAATTTTTAAAAAATTTTTTTGTTGTCGTTGATTGTTTTATTTTTTACCTCCATTCATTTAGCCCATGTTGGGCATGGATATGCAATAAAGATCACTGTCATTTTGAATACTTAAGTTGTACTTAATGAGTAAGTTTGTATTGTTGTCTGTACCTGCCATCAGGTTGCCTGGCTGACCTGCATTATGTTCTGTCACATTCCCTGACAAATACATGTACAAACATTTACATCATTTATTCACACACAGGGTACAATCAAAGCTACAACCAATCATTGTCTACATTTTTCATCCCTCAAGTTTTACTTATTGCTTAATTACATTTATACTCCCAGAAATACTTGTTTATAGACAAAGAGTATGGGTCTTTTTCTGCAGACTGAGGTAGATTTTTACTGATAGTGAGTACACTTTAATGCTGAGTACACTTCCCTGCACAGTAGTCTTAAAACATGCTGAGTCTGGTGCTCCCATGTGTTTGCTAAACGTTAATGCGCAGATTTGTTTGATAAAGTCCAAAGAACACCTCGGACCTGATAAAGGGACCACACGGGATGTGGTAACTCCCGCTCCTAATGCGATGGTAATGGGCTTGTATACCGTAGGATAGGAGTATATCAACAACACCAGGCATAACATGTCTATTACCTGTTTCAGACGCACAAATTCTAAACAACCGAGGTGAAGAGGCAATCTGCTATATTTAGGAAAACACAGATGGACTGCTTTTTCCTAATCCTTAAGTTGGGATGAGGCAAAGTTAAGGGCTTTCCCATTTCTCTGGCTAAGATATCAGGGCATTTGTGAGGGCCAACTGAGGTGGATTTTTACCCCATTACTGGCTTATAGGCACCTGTCACACTACATTCTTTAAACCTGCGCCCAAACTGCCTCAAAGCCTCCCTCCGTGTACTGCAATTACTATGTTGTACTTGGAAAATCCGAGCTTAAGCCAAGTACACACACCAGCATTAGCGGGCACAAAGCTCGGACGGCGCTGGTGCACTCGGGATCGCGCCGCGGCTAAGCGAGGCAAACGTGGCGCATGATTGTGGCGATTGGTGGGATTTGCCGGGTCGGAAGTCACTGAACGGAGGGTCTCCACAGGTGTGACAAGGACAAACATGGCCATGGGGATCAGAACTGTTATGTCGACAAAAGTGATAGAAATAGCACAGGGTTAAGGTCGGGAAAGTAAAAGTCAGACTCACGTGGATGACAGCGTGCTCCGTCATTCTGTTCTCACCAGTCTGCTACCGACTCAGTCAACGTGTAATCAAAAAACAAAACACCTGTATATTGAAT
The DNA here is from genome assembly GCF_000003815.2 of Branchiostoma floridae. Classification (NCBI taxonomy): domain Eukaryota; kingdom Metazoa; phylum Chordata; class Leptocardii; order Amphioxiformes; family Branchiostomatidae; genus Branchiostoma; species Branchiostoma floridae. The sequence continues at coordinate 8,656,801 of NC_049979.1, forward strand.
GTTTTGACAGAAGATAAACAAGCTCCTTCTTGCTTGTTTTTTAAACTTTAGGACATAGGAATATCTTAAGAAATGCTAATTTTTGATACGAAAATGCTTTGACTTTTTCCCTCCGCAGCATCTTCTTAAAGTTCATAACCCTGACTGTTCCAAATTTAGACACATGTAGAAACTGCACCAGATGTAAATCGGTAATGAAACGGTAATCAGGAAAGCCCTTAGCATTTCTCCCTAAGATGGATTTGAGCTGTAACTAAATAAAACTCCAGTAACCTTTATACTTTCAGAAGTGCCTGGTGCTTTGTTTCAGGTTTTATGTAACTGTTTGGCACAAGAAAGTGTATCTACCAGGAGTTGTTCAGTAATGAGACTGTGATCAGCTAAGCCCCAGGTTTTTCCTCCAAAGCTGGCTTTAAGTGGTAAACCATTTGACTCTGTACTTCACACCTGGGTACAGTGATACATTCTCCTGTAACTCAGACAAACAGCAGCTCCGATCTTACCGGGCATTATGCAATGCAACATGATTTCTGGGCAGATACCCCTGACTGGATTTGTTTTCCATAAATATACTGGTTAGGGGCAATAAATACAGATACTCCATCACCTCAAACTACACTTTATCTTCCAGCAGTAACCCGTATGGATTAGCATTCTACATTTAGTATGGTACAGGAGCCTATCAAACAGTGGATTAATGCTGAGGCTGTACCAGGCAAACACACGTTAACCCACTAGGTCTTACCAACCTACAGCTTGTGTCTTACATAACCAAGTTACACAACTTTCTACAATCTATGAACTGGCCGCCAGCAGTAACTTGTGCTATGAAGTATTGCAGATGTATGGCCTCTGTACAGTAGAATTGCCTTTTGTTTCAGATCTATGGATGGGCCAAAGGCTGCTCCCTCCCTTTTAAAAGAAGAGGAATTGCAGGATAACATGGGAATCAAATAATACAGCCGACAAGAGAAACGACAGAGCGGCTCCGGGTAATTGAAAGATGCTTTCATGACATCACATTGTGGACTCTAGCTTTAGCACCAGCTTTAGAAGTGTGCTCGGCCCGCAGGATGGGACCTTAAGAGTTGGCATATATTGCCCTCATAAGTGGGAGACATTTTCTCCCTCATCCCGGGCCAGAAATAGCCTCCGCAGACAAGACTGCAGCGCTGCCCATCAGCCCTGATCCGCTGGTCATTACCTTCATCCAGACATCTTAAACCTAATCCAGCAACCACAACCTGAACGTGCTTACCGGCAATAAAGCTGCTGGGTTAAGAGCCCAGCTACTGATGTGTCCTCTGTACAAGTGTCAATCTATATTCATGTCCTGCCATGTGAAGCTTTTACTACAGATGTATGGCACTCTGTCTAACCATTTGTGGTGTTATGTGGATGATGGCTTGGCCACAGAGAGCTTTATGCGATCTCCAACTTTTGCATGATTTGTGCATCATGAGACAGCGTATCGTCTCTGTCAAACGTACAACAAGCAGCTGTCCGAGATCATCATCGAGATTTAAGCTTTACAATGTCACTGAGATATCTTTGTTTTTATTTTCCTAATCTTTACCTACAGTCTTATTCCTGTTAAAAGTGCTCCTCTAGAATCTGCAATTCATATGAGGGCATCTTTTCTCCCCCCTGGGCAAAGCGAATGGGTTTTCAATTCCAAAGGTACAAGTAGAGGATTTGTGTAAGGTGGATGGTCTTTTTTCTGACCAAATGATGTTCCTAATGCAAACATTTACATAAAGTAATGGCAGCGAGGCCATAAAACACCAAGCCAACTGCCCTCTGAATTTGTTGTGAAGATATTGGTGTCAAACAGGTGAAACATAAAAGGCTGTTTTTATTGTCCAATAGTAATACATGCTGCCATGTACATACTATTATTGTGCTTAGAAATACTACTTTTAAATAACACAAAAGCTTGGCAAAACATCCACATGATACTGCAATAGTATGAATAATGCTGTAACTGGCTAAACGTTATATGAAGTCCATCCCATCCGGCTGTTATTGTCATCATTTATAAATGTTTCCAACTGTTTGTAACTAATTAGGAAATATTTTGAGCATTATTTCTATTCATACATACCTTGGCCATTCATTCATTCCTTAGGATTCAGTACACTGAAAAAAATATGCAAAGATGCAAATAGCCATGGACAGGATGTACCCACGAACCTGATGTGAAGATGTGGTTCCTAAGATTAATTTTTGTTGTCATGGTGACAGTTAACACTTATATTTAGAGGCGTCTGCCACAGAGTTGAGTTGAGTTCAACGGCAGTGGTAGAAAAAATCTCAGCCCCACCCCCCTTAAACTCAATCCATATAAACATTGTCATCAAAAGTAATGTCACTCGTTCTACTACTACTAAAGAAAGGTGGTCAAGGTAGTGAGAGTTGAGACAAAGTTCCACAAAGAAGCCTTTGATCATTCTCAACTACCAAAGGACAAGTTATTTTCAGTCGTCCATGTGAGCACCAATTAAATTGCAAGCTGATTTATGTCATGTGCAATATGTATATATATTCATGTGTAACAACTTTAGACATAAGCTGTAAAAGGTTGGCTATTCAGTATTCAAATAAAAACCAAAGACCACCAAGACAAGCAACTGTGTGGTTCAGACCAGGACCAAAACTAACCCTTCCCAAGACTAGGTCTGATATCATCACCACAAACAAGATCAGGACAAGCATCGAAGAAGCTTTTGCTATTGTCTTTCTCTCTGAAGGTCTAGGTTATTGTAGGACAGCAAACAGCAGGCATCTCTGGTCCCACCTGAAGTTAGAGAGAAGACAGATGTCACAGCTGAACTCTGGAGAAGAGCAAACATTGATCATACTCCAGCCATAGCCAGCAGCCTCCATCAAATTAAGGGCCTCAAATGGGCAATGACTGATCGCTCCACCAAATGTCCAGATTAAATGAAGGCACTTTTGGGGGATTCTTTCAGTCAGGCATGATCCCCATCAGTGAGGGGTTATTAACTGACATGACTCCGTTTTAGGAGCCAGGTGGAATGGTAGACAAAGTAGTGCTGCCTGAATTATTGGTGGCAAGTGATCTGCATCATCAATCCACAGGACAATGGATCAGGCGGGCTGCAGTTCCAAGAAAGGTTGGTAGGTGGTGCTGAGCAGAATGGCTTACTTTTTTGTGGTTATCTAAAACAGTGTGCGACATGATTTATGTGTATTCCCCATGCAGTAACTGCAAAAGAGATGAGCTGATACCTGGCTACTTAGTCTTTATCTTCTCAAAAAGAAAATATGAGAAATGCACAGGAGGGTCTCCACTGTTTACTCCTGTGTGAGGATCAGTGTGATCTCTTGGAATTCTACATGTAAATACAACTGATAAATCCTGCCCTGCCTAATCCTGTAATAAAGGAGTGATGAATAAACAAGAACAGACTCAGTGTGTTATATAATATAGGAGCAGATGCATATTTCTTTGTCCATCATGATGTTTTGTGGCCTTTCGAATGCTGCCCTTACTTGTAATCATTTCCAAACCTCTAGTTTCAAAAGTGTAACATATTTAAGACTGCTTGTTAGGAGATGGTGGTAAGGAGCAGTTGAATCTGGACTTCCAGATGTCTCCTGTCAGAAAGAAATGGGTCATCACATACCTCACCCTCCATGTTTGTCCCCTTTACATACAGGTCAACCTAGCATGCAACATAGAAGGTACAGGAGAGCCCAGAAAAACAGCATGTCAAGACTTTTGAACTGACCCCTCTGAAACAGAAACTTCCCATCACAAGAATGTATCTTCAGTTTCAAACTGTCATTAAACTGTCTGAGAAGTGAGCTGTTATGACTGGAGCACAAGAAGTGTACCCGGGACAAAAATTGTGTCTGGATGCTTGAGAATAAGACTAAATACTATAAACTGGCAGTGTTGGGTAATTATAACCTAAGGGGTAACTTTAGGCATGTGAACTCTGAGTGACCCCACTGGTGTCAAGCAGTGCAGCCAGGGGCAGGGGAGGGGTCACCCAACACAGCAGATAACATTTCAGATGCAGTAGATAACATTATGTAATAGTTACCCCATGGGCGGGGCGAGTTTTCTGTGTATATCACAAGGCCCGCCCACCAAGGGGTTTCTAGTCTCCTCGAGGGCGAAGCCCGAGGGGAGACTAGAAATCCCCGAGGTGTCGGGCCTTGTGATATACACAGAAAACGAGCCCAAGGCCATGGGGTAACTAACTTAGCCCATGGCATACTTCCCCGAAGCTTTTCTAGTTCATCAGCTTTACAAAATGTTACTTTATTTTGTCCTAAAAGTCCACAATCTTTCTTGTTATTGCTTGAAAAGCTGTGACAGACTGTCAGGCTGTAACAACACAAGGTCATTAATCTTGTCAAGACCTTCCTGGGCAAGGTACCTGGAGAGACATAAAGTCTGCTCATATTCCTCTGGGCAATTAGAAGTCAAGCATAGGATTGGTCAGTTATCACATGACACTATTCTGGTCCCAGAACATGGTCTCAAAGGTAAGCAAGGATTGGTCAGAACGGGTCACATGTGTATAGCACCCACACTTTTCAGGCTGATATCACCACAGTTTTCTTGATATCACCACAGTTTTTTCCTCATTTGCATGAAATAGCAGCACACTTTTTTTCGTAGCACCATACTATGTGGATATATCAACAGAAAATGGGGGCTCCTCATTGGCTGAGGGGAAGTAGCCATGGGCTAAGTTCAGATTACCATCACTGCCTTGCAACAAACCAGGTGTCCTGGCCAGACCCAGCACAAGGCACACAGAGTTTTCCTGACTTTCTGGCAGCTTCTGTCAACAAGTCACTGCCTGTAGTTTTGATTACTGACAGTAGGGAGTCCTGGTAACTCCAAGGGCAGCAGTGATCAGACTACAACCAACTACCCTAATCTTGTTAACTTCATCACTCACTGGTACAGTTATACATCTACATGTGGCTATCTCCCAAGATGTGGACTTCTGGCACAGACATTTTGAGACCATCTTGCCAGTAAACTGAAGCACTCTATGTATCCACGCTATGACTAATATTTTCACAACACATGTTTATGCTTTTTGGATTAATGAGGTACATGTAATCAGATGGAATTTGGTAGTCTCAAGAGTTTCCATGATCATGAATTATGACCACAGTATCTGAGGAACAGGTCTAGACATGGAAACTTTCCACCTCTCATCAACTGTCCATACATGCAAAATCAACAACTGTGCACATTTCCCTTAGATAAGTTCTTTAATCAAGTTATGATTCAAATAAGCTTATCACAATCACAACATTAACAGTTTAGGCTATATTACTTCTGCCCTGACCAAAGATATATCTTCTAGTGACAAAGATAACTTGAGCTGTCACACACCCTCCAGGTGATGTTGAAGCAGATTTATGAGAAGTGGTACTGATGGAAGGATCCTCCCATGACCCTTGGGTGAACTCTGCTATGTTAATCCCCCCTCCCCCAACATTCCTGCCACTGCAGGGACTGATCACTGTCTTCCTGGGGATGGGATCATCTCATGCCTGATGAGCAGACAGCAAACAAAAAGGTTACACCTTTTAATGATGGGGTTGTGTTTTCTTAGGAAACTTCAGCTTCCTGTTTGCGAGAGTCGACCTTCTGACATGATCAACTGCAGGCCAAAGTTCAGGCTGTTTGTCCTTGAGGCCCTGGCTACTCCGGTGTGTACTGTAAGCTGGGGATGAGCACCACTGAAGCTTCACAGGTGTTCACTGGGCCAAGGGACAACCTCATTTCCTGAGAGCTAGTCTTCCCTGAGAACCCCAGGGGTAACAGGTAACAGACACTGCAGCCTGGAGAATCTTACCAGATTATCACAATGGAAAAAGTTTGGGCTATTCTTGAAAAACAAAATGTGACCCAAACCATGCTTCAGAGTACATGTAGGTTGCTGCACCAACAGTTTCTTTTTCACTGTTCTAAAAATCTCTAAGAAATCTGAGATGGACACCTTTCCTTTAAATGCCTGCTTTAAGTGTTAATGTTGTCAACATACATTTTGTACCCGTGATATATAGGCTTTACAAAAATAAAGGTAATTTAGAAGGAACAAGGAGAGAAAAAGATGGATGATGATTCTATAATTTGGTGCTGACATGTTTTTGTCATGTAAATATTGTTGTATTGCTTGTATGTGTGTGTGTATCCAGGGCCTCTCTGAAAATCAGTGCCCAGTCACTGATAGAGCTACCCCGGTGAAAAAAGACAGAAATAGATAAATAAATGAAGAAAAAGATTATGATGGAGGGAAGGAAAAGAAAAAGAGCACATGCGTAATGCATGCAAGCAAGAAAGATGATTTCCCCTTGGTCCAGAGATAGAGAGACAAATGGTAAGTAAGAACTCTTCCACCAGGTGACCTGAGGTGTCCTTACCTGTTCCAGTAGCTCCAGAACTGGTCCCTCAGGTAGGTCCTGTGACTTAACTCATCTCCAAAGGATGCCTTACTCTCCACCCAGTTCACCACATGGCCATCCACAGCTGTATAGACAAGGAAACAGAGAAAAAGAAGCGCATGAAAAATAGATAGCATGTTCCAAGAGTCTCAAAGCTATCTAATACTCACAGGTTGTTTTCTTGCATCAACAAACTCAAATATATCAATTCAAGCTACATGTAGTAGTCTACAGATGAACAAATCAATGTCGCAACTCTTCAACTTATATATTTGAGTTGCTGGAGTGTTAGCTGAGTTTTTCTCATGCAATCATGTGAACAGAAAGAAAGAAAAAGTTGTTTCATTCTCAGGAAGCCAGAGAAGAATGCTTGTTTCCCATGGTACGATTCATGTAAGTAACACTTTATTATCAACCTGCAACTTTTTGTCTATTAACTGTAACCCCTCTGACTTCTTACATAACTAATAACATACATACATAGAAACTCAAGCAGTTTTTTTCACATGCCAACACCTTGACAGTCAAAGTTTCCAAATCGGATAATTGTGGATTTTTGAGCGATGACATCCTCCAATTACAGAGGGAGTACCCTGGGAGCCAGACAGGACAAAACCGTTGACAAATGATGTAGAAAATGAATATATGGAAGTCAGCATGTATGTCATCACAATTCGTACAGCTTCCATATGAAGGTAAGGACGGCTGAGATGGAAGTGTTGATACGCGTTTTGTAACTGTGTACGCCAGAACAAGCACACAGGTTCAAACACCAGTTCATCACTTGACAAAGATCCCAGCCAGCTGG
>NC_049979.1:8664393-8756879 GCF_000003815.2 Branchiostoma floridae
ATAAAAAGCAAACAAAAGCAAGGCACAAAATTTCACTAAAGACCAGTAACATCCCTATCAGAATAAAGTTATCCTTTTATTCTGAATTATGCAGTTTAATCAAACCAAGGATTTCAAGGATCAATTTGAATTTCCTTTGTTTACCATTTAGACTTTAAAACTTGCAAAGCTGTTTTCAAAAGACTCACCCTGGATCTAGAGCTCTATCAAGAATAAAACAAAAGTTGCAGTAACTTTTTTTAACACTTTCTGTTTGCATGAAATCCTACAGGGCTTGAAAAGTTGTCCTATGATTTTGATATGCAATTTACAAGCAGTCTGTGACAGAACCAACTGGCCCTTAATGGTAATATGACAGCGACACTTGCATGATTATCCCAAGAAGTGCTCCTGCCATGGTCGATTGTATGAACGTGACCAGGCCCTGAAATACAGCTCGTACAACAGCACAAAATGTCATCTTAATTCAGTGCCCAACATGACACAGAATATCCCGCAAGAATGTTCATCAGACTGCATTACTTCATCCCTGTCTACAGTAGGAGATGGTTCTGTCAATGTTCCCACAGTGTAGACCCACATGCCTGCCAGATTGGCAGACAGGAGGTAACAATAACACTGTCTAATCCACAACAGCTCACATCTAATCCCTTCCGCTTGGTGTGGAGCCCCAGCCTGCTGAAGTCCTCACCTGATAGCCACAAATGAGATAACTGATGACGACCCCCTGACCCCGCTCCATCCCTCATCCACCTGATAGCCACCCTCTGCTACCCATGGCCTTTTTCCCAGCCTAATTGGCTCCTAAAAGTAATTTTTTTATCGCTGAAATAACAAATGTTCACTGGAGGTCTGATTAGGTCCCCTGGGCTGGGGGACAAGTTGAGGTGAAGTTTACAGAACTTGGAAGGGAGTTAGAAGGCCAGACAAACTGAACTGTGTGTTCAGCGACACCTGTGGGATGCCATTTTTTCAATGGTCTCAACAGCAACATCCTCAACAGCAAATCAGGGACACGAGAACTGTCTACATACATTTGTACACTCCTGGAGTACTGATGGTATATAGAAGGACTGTCATTCACTCTGTTAGTCATCAGACATGTCAGAGAATTCATGTATGGACATGCAGATTTTTTTATGGAATATTTCCTATATTCAGTGCATAAAGTTCATGAGATATTGCAGAAGACACTGCTAAGAGACTGTATGCATGCCAAAAAATAAGCTTCTTTTCAGGTTGCAGGAAAAAAACTGATAAAACTAAAAGTTGGTGAAACTGCCAAACAAATGATGATGATGATGATGCATGGAAGTGATGATGATGATGCAAGGAAGCTTCCATTTCTACATTTGCTGAAACCAAAGTTATAATTTCAGGCGTGTATCAAACAAGTTTGCGACACTGTGAATGGTCAGGTATGATCTCTGCATACAAGCATTCTCGATCCTTCATGATGCGAGACACTGCTGATGAAGAGATGTAGATTGATTTAACTAGCTAGAAGTTGAAGGGCAGTTCTCGGATTCATACAGACTTGTGTCACAATAAGCTGCGGAGGATAAAGACAGGATTAACCCTGGCGCTACTGGAGTCTCTCTCTCCTGCAAGCTGAACGCTCCTGATCCATCATTGTCTGAGGAACTTGTTTGAGAATTCAGGAGAACAAGCAGGGAGGCAGGTCTCCCATGGAGCAGATGAACCCCCTGGTTATCAGTGACTCCTGAGCGGATTCCCCCGGGGCCGTACTGTCATGCCTGATGGCATCCTCCAGATTTATGTCTCCCTCTCTACATGCTGCCGCATGAGTTATGATCACACAAGTCTCTGGAAAATGAGATAATGACAAGAGCCTTGATTAAGAATGTATTTTTCATCACTCTTTGTTTAAGAAGCACGCGGGGCAAGGAGAAGGCTGTACATCACGCTTGTCGCCCCGTCAGGCTTACCTATAGGCACCTCCAGTTTGAAGTCGGGGGTCTTGTCGTAGCCCTTGGCTCGCATCACGTCTTCACCTGGAGCAGGGAATGACTCCATACATCACAAGGGTCTGACAATATCTCTTCCTATCAGCTAATGGGAAAAGTGTTGTTAAGAATTTTGACAGTCATCTCACTAAAGTTTCCACTGAGAAAAGTTCAGTCACTAACTGAGGAAGTTTCCTCTGAAGCATAATATGCCAATTATAGTTTTATAACAGGCGTTTGGAAAAAAATTCATATGACTAAATAAAGATAACTACGTTATAGACATTAAAATGGTGCATAAAGACATCTGGACCATTAAACTTTCAACAAACACAAATTTTCACCAGTGCATATTTTATAAAAGGAACAGATGTGCATAGTTTTGTAGTGTAAAATTCTGTGAATTCCAACATATCAAAGTGTTGTTGCTAAATGTAACTTGAGACCAGGATGGATTCCCTGGTCCAATTTCCAACATTCTTGTCCAATTTCCAAGATTCTTGTCGAGGGGGTTGCGATATTCTGGTACATTTTTAGCTGTTGCACAATTGGCACTGCACAGTCACCAGGCAATATTGCCAATGTGTCATTCTGATTTTTGAGTGAAATACATCTTTAGATGATAAGTGGGATGTATGTCAAACTTCAGACATAGCAGAACCAAGTTACTGTTTCCTTTTTCTTATTTCTACACAGGTAATATCATTGGAAGTTTATACTTAGACTTAAGAAACAAATCCCAAATGCAGGAAACTGAAAATGACTTTCCACTGTCACTGCTCTTTTTTTACTTTCCTTGTGTACTTTTTACTATACAGTGGTATAAAGTACCAACCTGGGCTGTTTCCAGCTACTGTCCCTGTACTTGGACACAAATTGCTTGTTGAGACAGACAAAAATTTCACTGCCACTTCATGAAATTTTTCATAAACTTAAAATGACGCACTACATACTAGTAACAAATATTATTGATATGGGGTCCCAAACAATAAGTGGGCTGAAAAAAAATGAAACTGGAGATAGCCCTGGTACCAACATAGCCAAAAATGTCAAGAACAGTGCAGGTTGGTCCTCTACTACATCTTGGGAACACACCGTGTAAACTTCACAGAAGTTAAGGTCTTTAAGTTTGTGAGGACGCAGAGTGGCAGATTCGGTGAGCTCACCTATGAAGGTGATGCCCTTTTCTTCTAAAGTCCTCTTCAGCTTGTTCTCGTACTCAAATCCTACCGAGCTGGAGGCAAAGGTCAAGGTTGGTGACAGCGTAAAGACTATGGTAATGCAGCCTGGAACCATCCAGCTTTATCTGTAGCCACTGGACGGAGTGCTATCTGGGATGGTTAGTGACCTGTGGAGAGGCCAGTACCAGAGATAGATGGTGTGGCTCATCAGCTGCTTACCTGCTTACACGCTGCACAACAGGGACAACAACGTGTCAGACAGTCCTGCTAACTTTGATCAGACGGGCTCAGCAGATGCAGACATGATAGTACATCTAGCCATTTGTCTTATCCACTATGTAAAAAAAAAAAAAATTATCAGAATCACTAAAAACTTTGGCAGTCAGCGAAAGAGAATCTGCTCTTGTGATCACTGCTCAACTTCTTTCTTTTTTCACACAGTTTTCCAGCTATTTACAATTTGTGGTCACATTTCAGGCTCTATTGAATACATTGTTTTCTGGCACGAGAATAAGGTTATTTGTTGGTTGACAATTTCTAAATGATGATATAACTGTGATGATGATGATGCGACTAGTAGTACACTTCAGCACTACCCAAAGATCTTCTTCTCCAGTGTTTTTTTTTTTTTTTTTTGTGGCTGGAAGGCTGAATACTTCTGGTTGACATATTCCTGCTGATATATTCTGAGAGAATCATGCTTTGGCAACCACATAAAATGGTGTATTCCTTCTGATAAATACAGTGGATGCTCCATCCACTGCCGAGCCACAATGAGAAACAACAGAGAAGTCTCTCCTCCAAACTGTTCAGCGCTTCGTCCATTCAAACCTTGAGGAATGCACAGGATCTGTTTTGCAAAGTGGCATTTCCTACCTCTTTATCTGTAACACTTTACAACCATATCGCACATTCTGGGCTGGCAGAGTAAATCCAGCCCAAGTAATAGCCACAACCCTGACTGTCCCATGCCATAGCTAATGGGTTATGGGAATCCCGCCCTATAAAAGGTCAGGAATTGTATGTTTCAATGGGGTCAGGTTCAACACCTAGTCCCAGGTGAGCGAAATCCCCAACTCATTTCAGAGCAGCTCTAAATCTGTCACATCACTCAAAGCAAGTGTCCCACCCATGCAGACTCCTCTGAGAAAGGCTTAGGTGGAAGCAGAGGTCGCAGTAACTGGGCTTAGCTGTGTGTGGCGGCGCCTGATGATGCAGCATCAACCGACGCCTTATCGAAGATACCACATTTTCTCAGTGTTCCAAACCTACCCGGAGCATCGTCATGTCAATTCTTTTCACTGAGCACATCCGCGGCAGCTATCAGCTGACCCCGCCGTCCCTCCGTACATGCCGGAGCATCCGGTCCTCCAGTATCTGAGGATTGCAGGCAAATCCCTGCAAGGCATGGCCAACGTAATTGTCCCTACAAAATTTGTAACACCTGATAAGAGACTGGTTTTTGTAAGGGGGGATTGAAGAAGACACCAAGTTGTCTGGCTTGGTAAGCAGGGGGACAGTAGTGTTACGCCTCCCTTATCATGTTTGCCATGGAGTATGTAGAATAGGGCTGGGTTGTGAGGAAATGATAATAGCACTGCTATCTTTGACTCTGTAACTAAAATGCTATTTTAATGGTGTATGTGAGCTGAATTCTGCACTGAAGTGTGCAAGACTTCAAGTCAGCTTTCTAATGTGCAATTTGTGTTGGAAAAGTCCTTAGATTGAAGTTAGAAAATACTTAAATAGTCTTCAAGTTGGTCTTGTACACACATCAGTTGCTTCAAAGAATTGAGGTAATGCTGCTCAAATCAAATTAGACTTCTTTTATAGTTTCCATTCCACTTTTTGTCCAAAAAAAAAAAGTTTTTTAAAAACAAATCATCAAACTTGTATGCTGAGAGCAAAAAACGGGATGCAATTTCTGCCATTGCGTACATACTTTTGACCAAAAAAACAGTGCTGTTTTAAACATAGATTTTAGACCGTTTTGTGTATTTTTGTGTCAGAACAGTACTGAGAAAAGGATACTGTCTTATGCTGTCCACCACAGGTCCATATACACAGTCATTCAGGATACACTGCAACAGAATACATGCACATGTAACATGGGCACAAATAATATAAAGAAAAGAAAATTCAGACATCTTATTGGACACTCTTTCTATGTGCACAGATAAGGCCAAATTGATTAGAATAAAGAAATGTTCATACAACCTAGCCTAATATTAACAATATGTCTAATCATTCAGTATCAATAACAGTACACAGAGCTCCAAAATGATTACGTCACTTCCAATTTCAGAATTTGACACTGTCTATCACCTGTTAGATCTGGTGTAGCTCTGTTAGAACTGTGCCTAGGATGGGATTTTCTGTTTGAACAGAACTCTACAGAACTACAGGGGCATATCAATGATTGATACATCATGTAGCTGACCAATCCAAATCTACCCCCTCCCCAAGCATACATGAGATTACAGTCATCTAACCCCAGTAGGTGACATCAGGACGTACCCAGTGATCACTTATAAGTTTTATGTTTTCCCACTGGGTGAAAGATCAAAGGTGCCATCATAAAGCAATCACTTTCCATTTAGAAATTGCCTTGTGACTGTGAGGTTTATGTCTCTGTACCCTACGTTACATTTTGGGAAGGGCTGGCTACAGAATGTTGTAGCCACACAGAACACAATGCTTGTGACTGGTTTGTGATGAATTGTTTCCCTACCTGGCTTTACGGCGTGCTAAACTAACGTCTTAAGAAGCTTACCTTACTTCAGGGGAGAATTCATTAATACTATATCATTTCACACTGAGCAGTCCCCGTTTACTGTCAGTGATGAAGATCTTCTCTCCATGTTTCCCAACCTCGGTGAGTAAGATCCATCTGTCTTAAACCTGCACCTGGAAAATTTCCCGCCAGCTTAGCTCGGCGGCACGACCTTCCCTATGATATTTCTTGGGGTGTCCCCTTAATTTCAGCCTGTGAGGATGAAGAGCTGGAAGCTGACAAAATAATCCACCCAGTGGCAATAAGTGCCAGGCGGGGTGACAGCATCCCTCCATCACTGTCCCCCACCATCCCCATAAAGGTCACACTAACTTAATACAGGAGCTCACACTCAATATATATGTCCTACACAGCCTCTCTACCTGTGCCTCTGGTAATTAGGTTCTTGGTACAGACCTGGGTGGCCTTTTAATTCTAAATAACCCGCTAAAGACTGTAAGTCTTATCCTCTTAGATCTCAGGAAGTCTGTTGCTTTGCTGATCCCAAAAGACTGTAGTGTATAGTATATACCCATGTGCAGGTGTAACCTGGATTAGGGGGCAGAGAAACACGTGGAGCTTGTGGGAAATTAACAGCATCCGTGTCCTGTCCTTTTTCACACGACTTATCAAATACGAAAAAGTTTTATGCAATTTTTACACAAAACTATCAGAAAGGTGGGCAAGTCTTAGAAGTAAACTCACTCTAACTCACTTACTTTTTGAGTTTGCAAGATATCTGCTCACTCGATGTGTGATGCCAGGTGAGTATTGTGAGGTGTTTCATCACCCGATGTGTAAGGTCAGGTGAGGTTTGTGAGGTGTTTTCTCACCTGTAATGTGAGGCCTGGTGAGTTTTTTTCTCACCTGTAATTTGAGACCAGGAGAGTTTTGTGAGGTGTTTGCTCACCTGTAATGAGGCCAGATGAGTTTTGTGAGGTGTTTCCTCACCCGATGTGTAAGGTCAGGTGAGTTTTGTGAGGTGTTTTCTCACCTGTAATATAATGATGCCAGGTGAGTTTTGTGAAGTGTTTGCTCACCCATTGAGTGAGTCCAGGTGAGTTTTATGAGGTGTGTGCTCACCTGTTGTACTTCGTTAGCGAGGACGGGATCTGAGATCTGGCAGGGATCCTTCAGCAGCTGGTTCACATAGGATCTGCTGGCTGGATGGGAGGGAGACAACAATTACAACTCTGTCACACACAAAAAGTTGTAGGAGGCCGTCCAGCATTAATAGTACTTAAGCTATATTAGTATATATGTATCACTTCATGGCTAATATCATCAATCTATCTCTATATACATGTGTATTCTATTTGCAATCCTCCATTTGATATGTTTTTTTTGTCTACTGCATACTAAAGCAAAATCTACAACACGAATTAGCATCTTACAGTAAACCTTATTGATAAGAGATTTCCCACGGGACATATGATCATGCCTCTTTTCTGACTGGAGATTCAGTGTTCCATGGATTTTACTGTCCTCTCAAGATATATCCTCGTACCTGAGGTTACATGTAAAACAATATTGAGAACGATGGCCAATAACTCTCCTGATATAACTTATATTTCAATACGAGTTCCCCACCACAATATTTTATGAAGTGTTTTCCATAGCAGTAATAGAGCTAGTAAAAGTGATTTATTCCATCAGCAAAACTACATTAGACAATGTAATCAAAATAGCCGTGTAACGAGGCCCAAACCCTACAAATCTCTCGGGCCGAGTTTCCCCTGTGTTGTGGTCTTCTCTGCCCAGACTAAGTGCTGAACAGAATGAATGTTGTCTACATCAGGGCAGGTAATTCCCAATAACATCCCTGCAACTTAAGTTCCTTCTTTTATTTATGACCAGTCTTTCACCGAGACTCTGATGACCGCTGCATTTCTCTGGCCCTTTTGAGGGGAACTACAGGGCATGTAACGATAGTCAGCCCATACTCAAAAAGCCCACCAAAAATTTCATAGCCGTAATGTGGGCAACAAATTGCCTCCCTCAAATCAAATCCTACAAGTACCAGAGGCTCCGGCCCATTTCCGGATGTAAAATATTGCAAAAATCATTTACATTGGGACTGGGTCATAAAGCTACCTTTGAGGTCAATTTGGCTTACATTTCATTATTGCTCAGGACGATCAAAACCATCCATCAGGCGCGGCTTTCTTAGATTGAGGCGGAGTATCAATACTGTAATCCACAGACGGCAATATACCCGGAATTACCAGGAGGAAACTGGCGGGTGGTCATCTTTCTCAATGTACCCGGCCGGGCAAATGCCTATACACGGTATCCCGACGGAAACAAAAGAGCTTAAGTGAGGACTATGCGGGGTCCTATCGAGAGTAAAAACGATATGCGTTGCAAAGTTGTGAGGCAATAAATCAATACTGATGAGGCCGGGGAGACCTGACAGAGACAATAATGTGCAATGTAGAGTAATGGGTAAATTGACAGGACGAGCCCAAAATCAATACGAAATTAGCGGGGGATCCGCACCCCCCGAAACTTTATCTGTAGCGCCGGACACGAAACTGATGATCAGATATATTTCAGGCTGAATGCAACAGACGAGGCCAATTGGCCTCATATGATAAATTTTTGCCGTCGTCAGCAAATTGGGTTGGACAATTAGAAAGAGCCCGGTGTCGGACAATTAGAAAGAGCCCGGTGTCAGACGTTCAATTTTTTCTGTCTGCAGGCAGGCTGAGCGGGAGAAATCTGTATACATCATTCCTGCACGATAGCCCCGCTGAGGATGCAAGAACTCGTAAGGAGGCAACACCAACAGCACACTCGCATCTAAAACCAGATAGCTGCTCCATTTCATACAGTTTTGTTAAAGATGATTAATCAAATTGGTGCTTAATAGGAGTCATCAGGATGACATATGACCTGCCTGGTTCCATTTGTTACCTGTGAATCACCATTTCTGTCACCACTAACAAGCAACAGGTACTGCCTCAAAATGTGTCATGCAAATCCTACCATCTTCTTCAAAAGTCAAAGAGAAGCATCCCATTTTTATTCCAATAAATAAACAGAAATTAAGTGAGTATGATGGTCGTCAGAAAAATATTTAACTTCTGCTATCACAACTATCTCACACTCAGGTGCGTTTCAAAACCACTGCCAAATTGCCATCATGCCCAGCCATCTACGGTGTGCGTACCATACGTTGCACAGTACAGTGATGATCTGATGCAAGTGTATGTGGGCAATACATCCCCTTCATTCCGACCACCACATGGGATGGACTCTCAACTTTACTCTAACCCCAAGAAAAGGACAAGGCAAGAAGAGAGCGGGCAAACATCGATCCAATCCCGCTTCCTGATCCTTTCATATGCACTTTCCAATTTCTATGGGAACAAGTGCAGCTCAGCTCCAATGGCCCCAGCACTTTCTGCAATCAGCTTGCTTGGAATCTTTGCTTTTCGGATCATTGACTCTGACCAACAAATTACCAAGATCTTAGGGAATGGGGCCTATCTGCATTAGTCCATATAATTCCAATTTACCCTAATGACTTAAGAACTGATGAGGTTGGGGCCTGCGTTCCCTGTTTGGGCGAATCCAGGGACCAGATAATGATCGCGGGCTGCCATTGTTGGGGATACCCATTAAATCACCCGCCTTAATAATGTGGGATCGCGAGGAATAGAAAGTTAATGCATGACCCTCATTACGGTCTGCGGCGATAATGATTCTCTGGCCCGTGATGAGCCGAGGGGGCCCTCCCCGCAGTTTAATCATTGTTTGTGGGCAAAAGTGTCCACTTTGGGGCCGGGATTCTCGCCAGGCTCCCCACCTCGGTGATGGTGATGATAAGCCGGACTAAGTGAAGCTAAGTGATATCTGCTCATTACCGCTAAATTCTGCGGCTAAACGGGGCAGCCGGCCCGGCCGCCCGGCACTCGCCAAATCAGTTGGAGAGCCAAAATTGGAATACTCAGAGAATTTCAGGTAATTTGCCTTTCGATTTTCAGAACCTCACTGATTAGCAGAAACTCCTTGCCCGCTAAGAGCCATCGACCCCTGTGTGAGATAGCTGATTTTCAAAAGAGATAGACCTTCCTGGGTTAACCTCTGCACTAGACTGGAGGAACTTCAGCAACTCCCAACTTCAGGTTGATAATCCATCATTAGTTGATGTACTGAGTGGACAACTAAGGACGTGGGAAAGAAAAAAATGCTAAAAGTTGGTGTCCTGTATTGTACTCCACAGAGAGAGAGGTATAGCGAAGCCGTGTAGCCAAGGTCTTACTGCTGACCTCGGCACCTACATATACGGTCAATACAGCACTATTCTGGGATATCCACCATTAGGTGAGATGGCCATTGTGCCGGGGTATAAAAGATAATGACCTGCACTCTCCACTTTAATCTGGGAGCCACAAAATTCCTTCTCCATAACAAAGGTGGCCAGCCCAAGTTTGCCGCACAAATCCGCTCTTAGGAGTGCCAATTTTGCCTGGAGGGCAGACGGGAAACTATTCTGGACAATTGAAGAGCAGGGCGGCTTGATCGTTGTTCTACCCCATTAACAGAAGGCAATGGCTTTGACCCGGGGTCTATTGAATTTCATTTACCCCCAGTATTAGTGATCGTGGTCATCTGCAGGAAGGACTTCCCTCGGAATAGAGGGGAAGAGGATTGGGACATAAATCAGCGGGGGAAGATTTAAACGGCCCCAGGAAATTGTGTGTTGGGGGCATTAAATGCGGTTCTGCATGGAGGATGACACCGTTTGATGGTGTGGGAAATGGCAGACTCTGTCGTCTGCAGCAGTCGTTTTTCCTGCAGAGGCAGAATTCTGGTGACATCAGCCACATAACCCGTATAGCCCCGAACTGGTCCAACTTATGCCGGTGTCATATCGGTCTCCAGAATAACTCAGTGTTTTAAACACATCAGAACTGTCATAGCAACAGAAAGTACAGAAATGGTCAGGAAAAAAATACTTAAAAGCCATAGAAGACCAGCTTTTCCAGTCAATCCAGTTTTTTCCTAAGGGGTGCTCTTTTCAGCCTTTCTTCCAGAATTTAATAAAGTGTAAATGTGTAATACCATTAATCGAAATTCTATTAACTCGGTGATAATATTGTGTTGTTGATATATAGTCAAACCTGCCCAAGACGACCACCCGGGGGACCGGACAAAAGGGGTCGATTTGGACAGGTGGTCGCTGAGAAGAGTATCAACTCAAAACATGCCCGATGCAAAGTATAAATGGTTTCCGTTGTGTTAAATGGCAACTAGCAAGCACACTGCACGCACGCAAAGAAGCGAGGTCTTTAATGCCAAATACAACACACACATTGTAAACTGTAAATTTAACCCCAAAATCCGACGCAAACTGGTCGATTTCCGCACAAAATTGCGCTAGTTATCATAAAAAATCGATGAAAACCTCAATTTTGAAAATGATGCGGTCGTTATGGGTCCCAATTTGGGCCGGTCGCGGTCGCGTTGGCCAGGTGGTCGTTGAGAAAAGGTCGCTTAATGCTTACGTCAATGGGAAAATAAATCGGGACCGAGAAAAAGCGGTCGAAATGGCCAGGTGGTCGCTGAGAAGAGGTGGTCGCTCGGGCAGGTTTGACTGTACATATTATCATTTCAAAATAAAATATACTGATCATAAAGAAATAATACAACTGTTTATATTATGATATGACAAGACAATATCTTACAATGACAAAATAGAAAAACACATCCTGGTATACAAAAAGTACCAGTACATGTATATCAACTTTGTTAGATCAAAGTGCTGTATTCATTTGAGACTCATCATGACTTTGAGGGTAGAAAAGCAACAAATTAAATTTATAATACATATATATGACACAACGCTTACAGATAACCATCACTACCTGAATTTTCCACAAAAAGGGTGATTTACATCTATGTATGCCATAAACGGTCCCAACTGCCCCTTCAAAGCACAATGAAGGTACTCTTGCTGTCAGCAACCTCAATGAAATAAGGTGATTTTGCTAATACATGAGAGACCCCTAGCAACATAAAGCATAACTGCACCACTTTCAGCAAAGCAAAAAAAATCTCAAAACGTTCATCTTTACTATAAAGTATTCCTTCATATTTAGATTTTCTTCGTGATCAAGGATGTTAGATACAGTCAACTACAAAATAATTCCCACGCTCACAGATGTTGAAAAAGATAAATACTATAATGGCTAACACTGTCCTTTCCTGGAGGTTTCAAATCAGTAAGGGGAAGACATGCAGGAAAATTATCAGGGTTTTAGCTAATGTATTTTAGTGTGCAAATTTGCCAACTTTTACCCCACATTTTCAAAATCTCACCGTGGAAGACCCCCTTCCACACCGGACTCTTATTGGTCACTTCGTAGCCTGATTAAATCTCGCTTATAGCAGCCCGCCCAACATCCGCTGGCCTCCTAGCGGGGAGGGGCCAGTTACAGCCCGGACAGCAGAGTTTGTGTTACACAGACTAGTCACTTCTCAACCTCACCATTACCATCATAAAAATAAAACTGTTCCTATAACCCTGACAATAGAAAACAAACTCATCAATACTTCATCCTCACACTCAGGGTTGACATCGCGGCAAAGCCTAACGATATCACCCCTGACAAATCAGCCAGGGTATTTGGGTATTTGGCTTCTTGTTGTCGGAAGCTCGGAAAGGCGCCATATAAGGCGACTCATTAATATTCAAGAGCAAGATAACAGTACCGGCGTAACGTTCTTTCAGCGTCCAGACGTCTTTATCAGGTACCAAATTTAACATTTGTCGGTTCTGTGGGTATAGGGTAACCACGGCATCACCGTATATATGTACCGACCTAGCATACGATAAAAAAAACATTACCATCACGCAAAGAAATACAGATCTTTGTACACGCCGCGCCGTACGCTGTTTGTTCGAAACTTGCAATCCGGTCGCTGATTGGCCCGCGACAAATCAGGCAAGCTCATTAATATTCATAAGCAGGGCGCCCCAAATACCCAAATACCCTGGCTGATTTGTCAGGGGTGATATCGTTAGGCTTTGCCGCGATGTCAACCCTGAGTGTGAGGGTGCAATACTTACGTGGTTCTGACTCTGCAGACTGCAGAGCTAGGTGGTGCTCTAGGATGATCTTTGCTAGCAGGGAAGGAGCCAGGTCAACCTGCAACAGTTATAGAATTCTACATTAAACGAAAGAAAACTTGGGCACATTTCATTGCAGGGTTGGACCAGTTTTCTAGAACTCACTTGTCCCTATTGGGAAAGTACATAAGAAAATTTACTTGCCCAAAATCTTTTTCACTCGCCCGAAATTTGAATGACATTTTCTGTGTATTTTCACTTCCAGCCATACCGGTAAAATTCTTATGTTATTGGCTCTATTTTTCTGTGTTGAACAAGACTTGATGCCATACTGTGAAAAGTAACACTCATGGAAAGATCTTATTCAGGGAAAAATCTTACTTGCCTGCTCAGACAAGTGAAGTAGGAAATGCGCCTATCATCACTTTCACTTGCCCGGGACAATCAGGCTAGTGGACTTGTTCAACCCAGCATGGTCTAGAGTAGACTAGTCAAAACTTAAGTACGAGGAACCATCGAGGGAAGAAGAAAGAATTACATATATGTATGAGAAAAGAAGTTCAGTTCTTGGGGGTATCTAGAGAGGATGAAAAAGCAACAGTGACTGTATGAGATACTGTTTCTTACAAGACAAATCTTAGCTAACAATGAAATTCAAAATAACACATTGATTAAAAAGGATGCAATTTGTATTGGTCAGTCCATATCAGGTTAGTTATACATTAAAAAAATAAAAAATTCACGGGTCTTAGTGGCAAGTGTGCAGATGTTGACACACTGGCAGCACCAAATCCGTAGGTGTTTTTGGCACCTTTAGACAGATTAGCCGTGAGGCTCGGTGGGCGTCACTCCACCGTCATGGGGGCAGGGGCATGGCGAGTATCGAACTCAGGACCTACTGATTCTGATTCCAATGCTCTACCCGTTGCGCCACACTGACACCCCACCCCATACATTTGTATTTTTAAATGGTAAATTGGTAAAAGTACATTAGCAGCAGGGTCTACAACACTTCACCATAACATGGGACAATTTCCTTACAGATACAGGTACTAAATGTAGACAGAAGCCAAGCAAATTTCACTCTTTTCATAAAACAATTGGTTTCTAAATTCTTAAGAGACAGCCCTTACAACTGAGAAGTCATTTCTCGCTTTCCAAAGAAATTGCACTTCCTAAAACTTTGGCACATATCCCATGTACCATCCTGGTGAATTTGCAGTGTAGTAAGTGTGCTGACGAGTTTTTTCCAATCAGCGTGCCGCGATCACCAGCTTCGGTGCCAAGAAAAATCGCTATCAGGAAGGGGCAATACCGAAGATGTATGGCTACTTCCTCTTGTGCTTTCTTTGGCAATGCATATTGATGAGTGTAACGCAAAGTTGTTCCTTTGGCCTACAATAAAATGCTGAATCTAAGGGCTCCTCATTCATCACAAAGCAAACTTGTGGCATGTAGGCACTGCCTGGGACAGCTGATAGATGTGCCATGAAAAAGTTTTGCTTGGCTTGACAATAAAGTAAATGTCTCCCAGGGATCCCCTGTCTTCCCACCAAATTGTTCCATATTTCAATGGTGGGGCAAATTTTGACAAATGGAGGCTGTGACAGGCGAGGCCATGGAAGCTGCTGAAAGTTGCAGGGCTGCCCTGTGAAATGAATGACTTGCCTCTGACAACAGAATGTCAGATTCAAATGCCAGGTCAGAGCATGGCCTTGCACCATCTATCAACCTGTCACCAAGATCCACACTAACAAGCTTTAATTTCAAACAAGGAAGGTCGGCCCATAATTTTCCGAACAAGCCATTTTTCATGCACGACATCCATTACCGCAACATGCTTAATGGCAACAAAAGCGGCGAGCAATCAGCAAACATTTACATTGAAACAAATGTGCTGTATAACAATGAGCCTGCCCCTGTACGTTCATGTTTATAGAGGACCACCAAATGCCACATTTGTCAAACCTGACATCATAGATCTTTTCATTTTCCTCAGGTTCTTCATCAAACTGTCAAATAACACAGGGCTGCAATTCTCCACACACCTGATAGGTGTTGCTGGTGGGCAGATACTATCACTCCAACCATATGTATTCTACAGCATACATGTATCATTGCTACTGACAGCTTTACACTCACACATATCTATGGGAACATCATCATCACCTTGTCATAAACTTGAGACATTCAGCAGATCAGGGTTTAACGAAAGTTACTGTATTTTACTGGTACTCAGAGAGGGCTATTTTTCTCACCTCTTTTGCTATTCTCAAAAGAACAGTGCCCATGGTTTCTGGTGAAATCCTTGCTTGATACCTGCAATTATAATAAAGAGGTTATAACTCTTTATTGCTTCACTCTATTATCATCAAACACTACAGTTGACACAGACACTAGTATAAAGACATTACTCAGTTGTTGTTGGTAATTTAAATTACACTAAATTGCTACATCATATATTTATATTTATGTCATACCTGGGGTTGCTGGGCCATGATGACGTTTGATACAGTGTTCCAGACCGGGTGATAAAAAAAGTAACACAGGCTTCAAAGTTTTATCACACAGGCTTCCATTGAATATTTCGAATGTACTCTGTGCACGCCGAGTGCAGCGCGGTCGAAAAATCGAATACCTGATTTGGATGTTGGAACATGGCTGTTGAAACAATTTTTGTTCGAGGGCACCAAATTTTCTCAACTTCTGGCGCATTTTGCATCAAAACATGTGTTTTCTCAGGTGGGTATGACATAAATAAAATACAACACGGTGTATTCCGCATCATCCTCGGTTCCAGCCCGACCGCGGGTCGGATCACCCTCCGGCCTTCAGGCGATCCTGCCCTTGGTCGGGCTGGTACCTCGGGTGAAACCGTTTAACGGAATTCACCGTGTTGCATTCTATATACATGTATATATGTTTATTAAAAATTTAGATATTACAAAATTGAGCTATGTGTTATATATGAGGACACTATAATATTACATAACTACAACAGTCACCAGTCTTACTTGGTACACTGTCAAATCTCAGGTGCTTCTACTAAGGCCACCAATACAACTCACAAGGTCAGACTTCTCCACATATAGTCTTCTATACAACATGGCTTGTATGACAGGTAATCGGTCAAAAAGAGAAGTTTGAAATATAACTGTATCCATTATTCAACCAGAATGGCATTGAACTATAAAGTAAAAAAAAACAAATGCTTTATTTATTTTTCATGTTCACATTGTTTAAATATGGAGTGAAGTATTGACTTAGGCATTTGAATGAAAAAAATGAAAAAAAAAACCTTGGGTGAGTTTTGTGCTTAGATATCCTAGGGTTAGTGTACTATGATACATGTATACTAGTTGGTATAGCCATAGGTATTCTGATGTCTCTGACTGATAGGTGATAGAGGATAATAAATTTTGACACTAGAGTTTTGGCCAAAGTCTGAAAAAAAAATTAGATTAAAAAAAAAAGAAGACGAATATAATCCCTACCTACCCACCCTAATTTTGTCAGGATTGAAACAGAAAACACAACATTTTTACCCTAGGCCCTACAATGTCACAGTTAAAATAGTTGTCAGTACAACCCGGTCCAAGGGTGACAATATTGAAAACGGAAGAAAGAGAAGGGACAGCTCAGCTGGATGCTGAGCAGACAGAGGACATTGCTGCCCAGGCTGGCGTCGGCACAGTAGGGGGTGTTGCTCAGATACAAGAGGAGGTGACTACAGGTGTCCCAACATGGCATGAGGAAGAGATGACAGCTTTACTATCAACTTTAATAATAATAATAATAATAATAGTGCTACTCTAAGGTCTGATTTAGACACATGTCGCTTTAACCGACCTGTGTCGGTTAACCGTCATATGACGCTTAACTGCCACGGGTCTAAAGAGGAAATAAGGGGTGTATGACGGTATTTCCGCGAACCGACCTGAGCCACCTCTGGACCTGGTTCTGGGTCGGTTCAGTGGGGGCCCGTGACGGTTTCTCTCGTGTGTGAAGAGAAAGCGTCACCGGTGACGATATACTAAAGGAGGTCGTGGATCATATAATAATGATATGCTAACGAGCCCGTATCAATGGAAACATGTTTTTCCTCATTCTAATCGTTTGAGACATTGAAAGTTGTCAAATTTTCCAAGTGGAATGGCCTGCAACCGGTGACTGTTTTGGTGTCCTCCTATGACCCTATCTATGTGCCCGGGTTGCGCTACCATGCACCAGTGCGGCGAGAACAGAAGCTGAGTTCAAGCCTGGGCATTGCCCGTCTGCTCTGTACATATGCCTCATCCTCTTTGTTGCGTCTCATACGAAGGAAGATTGCGGGTAGTAAACATTAAAAACATAAACAGTATTTAGCAATTTTAGGTAGCTGTTGCGAGACGAAAATAAGCGTCATTTTGTTTTGCGCGCAAGTATCCTGCGCCACGGGCGGCCTGCAACGCTTCCTCCCGCCCGCACCGGTGTGTCTAAAGAGAACCGTCACCGAACCGACCTGTGTCGGTCAAGCGCCATATGACGGTTAACCGACACAGGTCGGTCGACCTGTGTCTAAATCGGGCCTAAGGAATTCGCTTTGTACTACGTTATCTCGCATGAAAATTATTTTCCTTACTTTGAAATTGTTACATGATTGTTACAAAGAGGATCCATGGGCTGAGGCAAAAATGTACTGCAGACTTTATGTATAGTGACTGTGACAAACCTTTGGAAATAGTCATCAACAGCTTCTACAGAGTGATGTCTCTGGTGGGTTTTCTTCATTTTCTTCTGTATGGGGAAAGTTGTATCAAATACATTCAACTAGATATGCATCTTTTGGGTAACAATGTATTTTCATTTTCTATACATGTTTTAGTGAGATGTATGTCTGTTTAGATATCATAAAAAGAAAGAAAGAAGCAATGCAGTCATTTACTAAATCAATCTAATCAGTGCCTACATATAAAATAGTGTCCATCTAGGATATATCCAGAAGAACCAGATAAAATGTTATAAACCATAATGTGTAATGAGAAGGGTTGAATCAGTTGATTACCAATTTAATCAGCTTTACAAGCTAATCAAGCTAATCAGGGAACTGATCAGGTATCTAGAGTCTTGTCAACATCTTCTACATACACAAATGAATCTGCACTTCCACTGTTACTATGAGTCCTATGTCATTGTTGTGGTAGTTGTCTTAACCATGTGCTTGCTATAAACAATGCACAATTGAGAGTTGCTTACATTGATGAGCAAGCCAAGAACTCATCAAGACAATTGGAATATGTCATCTTGGAATATGTTATCATGTATCAGATAATCTAAATCATACAATCAGAGCTTTGTTTTCTGATTTAAAGTATGGAATGAATCACAGATTATCCACGGAACAAGGCAATGAAAATTAATAAGTAAAATGACTTTAATGTACCTGATAGTCTTGAGAATAGATGCTCATCAATGTATGTAGGGAAACCCTGTCAAGAGAAAATGGCAAATTGAAAGTCAGTCCCAAAGCTCACAAGAAACGATTTGCAATGCTGCATTCAAATGCAACATGGCCATAACATACCTATTACCAATGAGGCTCTCCTTGTTACTTTTATACCTGGCCAAACACAAAGGAGCTATTGACATGTAAACTAGAGTAATTAACTTGAAATGCAATTATCACCCCGTATCTCATTGCACTTTCAATGCAGATAAATACTGTTACACTGATTTTGACAGCGATAATGACAGAAAATATATCTTCTGGCAATTAAGTGTCATAATTATTATTCATTATAATTCAGTTTGTGACTGCCTTGTCAAAGACCACACAATGGGATGATGATTATGATGATGATGAAATTATATACTAGTAAATTATTTGTGGCATGGCTTTCTCGCAAATATTTTGATCTGGAAGCTCAGCGCAACATCACCTGTAGTGCTGGGCTATCGCTGAAAACTCTTCACGCTCCCTGCCCTGCAGCCGCTTCAGAATCTCCTTGTATATTGCAAGCTTCATTTCTAGCTAGATATTTCCCCCTTTTGTCTACAGCAATATATCAAACCATTTGAAAACACAGATGCACGTCACTTCGAAAATGGCGGCCACCATCGTGGTAAATACCATACTTGTACAGGGGGGTTCTTAGAATTTATTTCCTAAAATTCCAAGTTATGACAACTAATATACATAGTCAAAGAACAATTTAAAAGTGATTCTTAAGATACCACGAATATATCATATTTAAATTGTTGACCTCTTTGGTGTATGAAATCAGTTTCTTAGAAATATACTTCACTTATGATAATGGTTTTGTCTGACCGTAGTGCACGCTGGGACTTTTCATCAACCAATGAGAGCTCTGCTTGGCGCGCCTTTCAAAGCAGCGGCCATTTTGTACAAAAATGTGTGAGAATTTGGTTGTCTGAATTCCTTTGTTTTACTCATCAGTGGGATGAGCTTGTTGTTATGAGTCTAACAAATTTCTATTCTATGACGAAAAGAACGCATACGCGACGTCAAAAGACGCCCAAGTCCCGCAGAAAACGGTCGGCGATCGATGGTAAGTTATGTTTTTCATGGGCCATGATGGATGTTTGGCGCGCAACCGCTTTTAAAAAACCATTTTGTTCAGCTGTCATAGCATGTAGCAGTGTTTAAAATCGACGTCGTGTTTTGTATAAATGTATCTGTCAAACTAGACTAGAGATTTGTCCGTTAATGTAGGGGGAAAATACGTAGTACGGTACCCGTGACATATATAAGAAGAACATGCCCTTTGCATGGTGTTATCAGCTAGGGGCGTTACTCAAATTGCCCCCCCCCCCCCTCGTCGAAAATATGGACAAATTGGGTTTGTCTATTGTCTCCCTATTCTGTGTACATAATTTTTGTTTTTACTGTTTCTGCAACTCAGTTCCGAATTTAAAGTCTAGGATACAGACAGTTACATGTATCAGAATGTTTTGGCACCTGACAGTTTGGCCCCAGACCTAGGAAATAATGTAGTGACTCTTGGCATACTAACCTTGACCTAACACGGTGCCCAACCTGAGACAGGATATTCTAATACACACTTCTGCATCCTTGAGACGTATAACATGTTTGACAAAGGCCACAGCTCATGGTGTTACCCTTGTCATATGTATTTATATGCTAATTTTGCCCTGCAGGTGACAGGTCTCCCCTGCACCCCCGGTCTCCAGGCGACATGTTGGGAAGCCAGGTCATGGCGCTGTCTCAGAGTGAGTCTGAACCTGAGGTGAGATGGGACAACAACTCCCCCTCCCCACGGCGCATCATGCAACTCAGTAAGTACAGTACTGCTGCCCTCATCAGGTCATTATGTCATGTGAATGTCATCTATCAGTATCATAGTATCAACATACATAATGTTGGCACTAGAGGAGCAGCTGCTTTGTTCCCCAAAATTGAAAAAAATTATACAATTTTAATCTAAGGAAAGTTTCAAGCCATTGGAAACCTGAGTGTCTGAGATGGAGAATTTTAGGATGGTACATATTAACATGTAATGTCAGGTGACTCAGGTCTGTTAGGATTTCTTGAAATAAGATTAAAGAAAACTCATGTGTTTGTGGGAGGAAATGTCATTGGCAGAAAGGCCTGGCATTGCTCTACCAATGTACTTGTAAGGATATTGTTCCTTGTTGTTAAAAGAGTTTTCTGTCCATGTACGTACAGCACGACTAAAGCCAAATGGACCAGGTGCAGACTTGTCAGACATCGTGAAGAGGCTGGCATGTGGGGTGAGTACAAGTACAACTTACTTCTTTATAACAAGGCTAAAACACAAATGTAACTGGTAAGTGCGTCATTTCTACCCCAGAGATATTGCTGACACAAATGCATTTGTGCCATTCTGATTCTTTCCAGGATGATGAGATCTCCCCCTCCCCACCTCTGCTGGGACTGTGGATGGACAAAACTGGACCCAGCTGTGTCCAGAGGCAGATAGTCAGCCCTGTAAGGCCTCCTGTCAGAAAAACAAGGTCAGTGCTACATGACACATGTGTAAATTCTAGTAGCAGTTGGTCAGGACAATATCAATTGGTGTAATCACTTTAGCATGTTTTCATTGATAAAGGACGGTTTGGTTATTCAAACCAGTAGGGTTTAGAAATGACTTTTTTCATTCATACCCAGATCAGGATGTGATAAAGTACTAAAACATGTTTGTGGATGCATTTCTGATATACTATCAATTTGTAACTCTAAAATAAAATAGGGAATTAAAAAAAAAAACTGTATCCTGTAGAAAAATATTGTAGAGATATCCAGTGCCCTATCAAATATGGAAGATTAAACTGCAAGGTGCAGTGTTGCAAGTAACACTACAAACTTCATGATGTATCCAATTGAATAACAAATTGAAATGTGGAGCTTTCAACATGATGCATTTGAAGACATCCAGTGTTTCATACTTTTGTACCAATTTCTCATTAGGTGAACTAAGCTGTACTAACTGAAATATTGTATTACCTCCGTGTAGGAGGAGACGTGTGGGAGGGCTGACAGCGGAGGCAGAGCAGGAGCTGCGCAGGTTGGCTGCAGGGCTGAACAACCCGGTCAGGAACAGATATGGTGAGATGTGCTAGTAAAACATACCCTAAATGTTGCTCAAGAGCTCAATAGTTTTTGAGACATTTTATCTACATTGAAAGATGTGGTAAGAAGTTGCATTGATGTGATGTCATCACAGCATGACAGTGACATGTATTCTAACAGCATTTCTTTATGTTGTGTGTAGAAAATGGCGACAAGGAGGAACCACCAAAGCCATCTGCGTCCTGTAGCACAGCAGACGGTGTCCCCATGTCACAGAGGATCTCCCAGCATTCTTCTGAAGGAGGCGACATCCCAGAGTCCTTCACTCTGTTTGACGAGCCCACCCAGCACACAGACACCTCCAGCCAGAGATCGGAGACCAGGCTGTCCCCGGCTTCAACAAAAGTTACAGAAATGGATAAGGACGTAGAGCAAAGCGATGCTAACACAGAAGACAGCCTGCTTGCGCTCTGGGAGGATGACGACCTTTTCGAAAACGACTCCTTTGTCAGAATTGCCACCCAGTTTCCCACCGGTGCAGAGCCGGATTTCAAGAGCCCGCCCCGGTCAAGCAAGAGGAAGAGCCTGGCAACAAGTACTCCACTACCTACCAAACATGCTAGGTATGACACTGCTGCAAGAGAGACGTCACAAGCCGCAATAGGACAAGAAAGGAGGTCTGCAGGGAAAAGTTCATTGATGGAGGAAGGTGGGAAAAAGCATCATTTCGCTGCACAGATAAAGGACATACCTGTTAGTGGGAAAAACGTATACCCACAAAGTCAGAGAGTACAACATGGTTGTATTACAGGAATGACTCTGCTAAAGGAAAAGGCAAATGAGGAAAAGTGTGAAAGTTCTGGGCACAGAGGAATGGGATCATACAGAGGACCATCACAAGGACAGGACAACAACAAAACATCCATGGTTACAAGGTCTAACACACACAGATTTAGAAAGCCGACACAAGTAAACCAAAACAACAAGCCATACATGGACTCATCTGGCAAGTATAACTTCAAACCGTCACAGAGGCCTAGTACTAGTGGTACGAATGTGGAAGGTAAAGCACCAGGTAGACTGTACAATAGCCATAATTGGAGCACCACAAGTGGTAGCTGTAACCTTGCAACAAAGAATATTGCACATACTGTATCCAGACAAGCTGTGAAGGTCCCTGCCAGTACACCAACAAGTGTAGTGAAAGAGGTGGTTTCAAAAGACACTGAACTACTAGTACATGTATGTGACACCAGCATTCCGGATGATGTCCTGCTATCCCTAGCAGAGCCAGATGACTTTTTTGACACGTCAGGTACACTCAGTCCATCCAGTACCTTCCCAACACAGATCCTGCCATCTCCCAAGACAGCACCAGTGGCACCTCCGCCCAAGAGGTCTGACCTTTTGACAAACAAGGGGATCACACAGAACACTACTGCCATTACCACATCATCCTCTGGAACCCAGAACAAGCATCATTTTACCAAGCTGCAACCAGCAGTGACAACCCAGGCAACCTGTACCAATGCCAATACCACAACCACTAGTGCGCCAAGACACACTGAAAGGTCCAGGAGTACCTTTACAAGCAACACCACCTCAACGTCAGATAGAACTGCACATGCAAGCTTGAGTAAGAGATCTGTTAGCATACATGTAGCAGCCACAGTGCCCTCAGCATCGACATCAGTGTCAAACGGAACAACATACCCAAGTGTGGGTAGGAAAGCCATGAATGTGACAAGCACAGTGGCTTCATCAAAATCATTCAGCTCCAAGGTGCAATCG
Source organism: Branchiostoma floridae (assembly GCF_000003815.2). Classification (NCBI taxonomy): domain Eukaryota; kingdom Metazoa; phylum Chordata; class Leptocardii; order Amphioxiformes; family Branchiostomatidae; genus Branchiostoma; species Branchiostoma floridae. Next base: position 8,687,735 of record NC_049979.1, read on the forward strand.
AAGCCATACATGCAGACAAGAGCAGTGTCTGCTACAGTTACAGGGTCCGTCCAAGGAACCTCACGGCCACAGAGGGGGCGAAGCATCAGTGAATGTGAGAAGTCGGTGCAGGATGGAGGTGGGCAGAAGGATGACTTCCCTTCAGGTGATGATGATGATCTGCTCCTGCAAGCTGTGCTGTCACAGGAGGGACTGCAAGGTATGTCTACATCAAACACATGTCAAAAATAGATCATAGATGCCAGCTTGTAAATACAACATGCAAACACAATAGATGATTAATACATGAACTTAGAAGAGAAGCCTTTCTATACAGTATACATGGAGCATCTGGAAGTAATGTACAAATCTGATGTAGTAGTTCAAGTACATTTGTAAACATGAGATATGAATGTACTTGGATCAGCTGATAATTGATGGTCATGTTGTAAGTCATTTACAATTTTTTGTACCTGGTAACCAAAGGTGACTCGGAATTATATAGATAAAGTGTAGATTGTTTTGTAGAGGTACAAATATTTATTCCTGTTTCAGAAACTAAGGCCATACCAATTTAATTAGTTGGTTCTCGGATATTTTCCTAAAAAAATTGAAGCGACAGGGCGAAAAAAAAAAAAAAAAAACTTGCAACAAGTCTGGGTTCAGGTCCAGGCTGGTTAGTCCAGACCTGAACCCATGGTATACGTGTGCTAGAAATAGTTATTATTAATAATCAATTAAAATTACATGCAAAATTGCATGTTGGCATAAATTTGTACAATATACATTAAATTATGTACAGTTGCTACAGTAAACAGAAATGTTCACAAAACATTCTCAAATAGACCAATATAGTATTTTTACAAAGATGCAATGACAACAACAAACATTATTTAAGTTTGCCTCTAGAAATAAAATACCATTGCTGGAAGACTTGTTTGCTCTCTGAGTTGATAAGAATCTGTCTATCCAACTTCCAAGGCTCTAAATACATTTCATGGTCAACTGGTGCAAATTGGAAACAAAATTACAAATACTTCCACTCCCCAAAAATACATGAACAAGCCAAAGTACTTTTTTTGTTACATGTACAATTATTTGTTGACAAATAATTAAGATGCAGTTTGATTAAACTTCCTTAGAAAAACCTAATGTTACATGCAATCACTGAAATCAGCACTGAAATGGTACTACATGTATCTAGCCAAATCTGCAGTTCCACTAGAAACAGCGTGGGGGCGCTTTTTTGACTTGCAGGGTCAAAACAAAGCTGAAGAAGAAAGATGGCCGCCCGGGAAAATGTCCGACTTCATTTTCATCTCCATTTGGAAGGCTTTGGGCATTTCAGGCATATCAAAACATGTTGGTTATGGAGGTACAAGAGTGAAAAAGTATTGGTGATTTATTGAGTTGTTTGTTTGGGTGCCGATTTCTGTGTTTCAATTGAAAATTTGCATGTGAAAGTGTGTGTGAGAGAGAGCACATGCTCAGCTGAACTTCTGGTTCTGCTACGTTATGTTATGCCCATGTGTATCTCATTTTACGATGATTTATTTGTTCCTAAATATACTTTGCAACAAAAAAGATATGAATCAATTTGTAACAAAGGACTTGGGGTGAGAAAAAGTAAATGCACTGGTACTTTCCAGACGTTCTGTTTCTCTAACGGAACCAAAGTTTTGCAGCACGATTTTTTTACTGAACGGAATTTTTTTTTTTTTTTAAATTGGGAAAATTTGAAGCGGCGATTCCGAGAACCAACTAATTAAATTGGTGTGGCCTAATGAGCTTTATTCCATGTATCAGATGGAGCCAGACCCCTCCCACCCGTGGCGGAGGACCCTCCCACCCAGTGCTCACCTGAAGAGATTGAGCGTAAGAAGCAGCAGGCCCTGGAGCGACGGAAGAAGAAGCTTCAGCTGGGGACACAGGTCCAGCCTCCCAGGAGGAACCCGGCCTCCAGCAGGCTACAGAGGAGTAAGAGCTGTAACGTTCTGACAAGCCGTGGTGGTGCCCAGAATACAAGCAGGAATGGCCCTTCAATGTCACAGAGGAACACTAGAAGATAGGCACAGAATGTTACGGATATGTATTGTGGAACAGCAGAAAGGGGTTATAATCCTATTGGGATTGTAACTTGTGCCCAGTATCTCATGGAGAATGCAAAGAGGTACATATGCCATTGCAACATTTAAAAAAAGACAGAGAACACAACAAGGCTATGGGTTAAGATAGCCATGCCATAAGTCTGTTCTCAGCTTATGTTGGAAGAACTCAGTGTACATTTCACTTTTCTAACTCTTCCAAGCTTTTACACTTATGGTACAAGGACTACTGCTCTCCAACAAAGTTGAATTTTAGCCTAGCTTCAGAAAAAATAAACGATCAGACACACATTCGCAATTGTGCAAAATGATTATTTATTGCAATCCTCAATTTGAGTATGTTATTCAACACTGTTGGTCAATAGTCTAAATATGCCTCGTTATAACATGTTCTGTATAGTTCTGTATTCTACACAGGAATCAGGGCAGATATGGAATAAGGTAATTGCAATACCCAGTATTTGATCAAACTGTTGCCGTAGACATAATTGAGCAATAAGATGATGAGGTCATTTTATCCTTTGGCGTCCTAATGAATTACATCAATTTACAATGAGAAAAAAGTGTGAGATGATGTACCTACTGTATGTTGTACTGGTTGTCTGAAGAAGACAATGAAATACTAGTAGTCTTACTGTGTTTGTTTTAATTTGCCAGTTTTCTGTAAACCATTTACAGTTTCAATTTATTTTCATCGAAATAGCCTTAAGCGAAGACAAGTATACTAGTAGTTAATTTCTTGCAGACTGTAGAGTTATGGACTTATGGTGTCCTCTTTCATTTGAAAAAGTGCTTTATATGCTTGCTATCTGTTCCCTAACCATACTCTTATTGGTACTACATGTAGATGCTCATTATGTAAAGAGTTTTATTGTCAGCTTGTAGCAAAATGGGATTTGGATGAGTGATGCAAGGAAAGAAAACATTTTCATGGCTCTTGAATGTCAGTGATCAGTATGGATAGGAAGCTGAGTTTCCTAATTTTGCAAGATGAAGAGTTTATTTCACTTTTTTCTGTCCAAATGATAGGCTGTGTATATTGAATGTAATCTTTAGTACATTTCTTTATGTTGTACCTCACTCCCTTACACATGTACTGTCTGTGTAGTAGAGTGTACAAAATGAAATGTACAATAATGTTGCTCTAGGTAGTAGTGATGGTATTATATATATATATATTGTCAAGTCAATGCAATAAACATCATGAACCAAGTCATCTGCAGTTCATGTGTATTCATCAATTGTGCTACCTTATCTGCCATGGTCTCCTTGTCCTATGATGGAGGAGAAAAATAGACCAGAAGGTTAGGGAGAGGGACTTTGTTACTGTATTATAGCAAACAGTACTTGATTAGATTTTAGCAACGTAGAACATTTGAATGCATTTTGAGCTTCTTTCAGAAGATCAAACGGTAAAGGAAATAAGTTAGGAATATTTACAATCAAGAGGAAGTCGCATCAAAGGTAAAATCAAGATGAGCCATGCCTCTAAAAGCATTCCTCTATTGTTAACTAGTCTGGAATACAGTATACAGCTATTGTTGATAGGGTAGAGACCATTGGCAGCGCACTAAAGCTGATAAGACTGGCGTTCCCTCCCTCTTGCCTTTTGGTAGAGTCTGTCCAGACTATTTTGAATAGCTCACTGTCCGTGTGACCGTTGGTAAACATGACCTTCGCGTTCTGCCCTGCCCGTTCAGTACTTGAGCACGGCCGCGTGCAGTATGGACAGTCCTGCCGACTTCTCCACCAGCCACCCGGGACCCGCTGATGGCGGCAGCAATGGGGACGGTAAGTATTCCGACAGGTCAGGCTGACATAGAACCTGCCTACTCTCCAAGCTGAGGTTAGGCTCCTGCTGTTTTTTTTACAAAAAAATGTCCGTGAGACATTGACAAAACGGTACAAAATAGAAAGCCCGCTAAAACACCTAAAAACGTTTTTAAAAAAGCCGGAGTCTAACTCTTCTTGGAGAGTAGGCAGGTTCCATGTTATGTTCACACGGACAATACCACTTAATGAACGATGTGGTAGATACAATAATATAATACAGTCAACTCGCTTTTATTGTACTACAAGTATGTTGGCTCTAGCATTCTTCGGAGAGGAAAAGTACGCAAACTCATTTTTAAGAATGAACACGGAATTGGTTCGAATTCGGAATATTATAATATGCTTCCAGTCAAGTACTATACTATCATATAGTTGCATCTATCACATCTTGTCAAAATGCTACACATTGTTCATTGTGAATGACAAGATCTAGAGTCTGTGCAAAGCTACTTTGGTAATTGATAAATTATGAATGAGTGTTGGACCTGTTAGTGCTGGCGCTCAACTTTTAGATGCACATTTAATAGTTAGCATCAATAGATATTTCAAACGAATTGCCGCATGATGCACCAAGGTTGCATCGCTGCTGCTTCAGTAACAGTAGGAAGACTTTTGACGCTTGGGCCTTTTCAAGTGAACAAACAGCCCTTTTCAGACGGGTATGAAGCTTCTGTGCCAGCCGCGTCTCCCTGGGAACCGGAGAAGGAGGACAAACTCGTCTCCTCACCGGAAGAAGACGACGACTACGCCGAGCTTGGTGATCAGCAGGCGGAAGAAAACACGTACGAGACTCCCTCGCCGACCAGCGCCGTCCCGGAGACCGGGGGTACAGAGAGGAGTTCAAGGCCTGTCCGCATACTGAGCTACCGTCTGGGTGGACTGGGGAGGCGGCGCCACAAGGACAACGGCGACCTTCATGGGCTCCTCTGGAAGGCTGCCATCGTCATTTCCATCGGCTGTAACGTCTGTGTCATCAGTCTCTTCCTGCATGACAAGGGTAGGTCATGAGAATGCTCTATTCATGTCACGATGTTCTTCTTTTCAGAATCCGGAAGGTTTAATTTGTAGAGGGGAAGCTCACTACAACAGGTTCAAAAGCGGCACTAATTCTTTTTCCATTTACCTGATGCGAACTTCCTCTTCTTCTTACCGTAGTAAAAAGTAGCAATGTAACGTTTGCGTTTTCAATACATCGTCAACCTGCTTGGACATATTTCCCGAAAGGACTCAAAAGGGTTTGCATCAATTTTAATTTCAGCGATTTCATCAACACCAGTGGATACCAACCGTGTCCCCTTATTTTCGGACGGATTGTCAGACACACACACAGGGGGCAGCGCAGGCGGTATCTACTATGATGAAGACTCGCAGCAACGGCGTCTGTCCAACAACACGAAGGGCGAAGGTGAGAGTTCTTACTGCCAAACGACAGTTTGGAGGGAGTGTTTACGTCTGTTGTTTCCTTTTGATAAAATATTTGTAGAAGGGTTCACATGTTTAGAGAGGTCTGGCGTTTGTTCCGCTTGTTGATTGATTTTATTAGACTTTGCTGGATAAACTTAAGGTCATCAAGCAGTTGATAAAATGCCAAGATATGTAGATGTTAGTCAACCAGCAAATAAACTTTTTTTCTTTGCTGGGTCGAGTGATTGAAGCAACTGTGTTGTTAGTTGGAACTTGATTGCAATAAATTCAATGCATTGCTTTTCGCAACTAAAACCGTTAAGAATCTTTTCGATATTGCTTCGACTACAAATGTGATTTTCTTTCCTCTAAAAAGTCATTTCTCTTTTTGACTGACAAGGTACAGACAGTTCAGCTTCCAAGTTTTTACCCGTGGTTGTCCCCGTGAAACATGCCAAGGACAGGCCTGTAACAGTGTCAACAACTGCTGCGTTTCCTTCTGGAGACCAAGGTATGAGAAGTGATTGCTTCAACATAGCATGCTATCTAAAAACACTCACAAACCCTAGTATGAGAGGCGTGAAACATGAAGTAAAAACGGCATCTGCAGTTTGAAAAAGTCTCTATGCCATCAATGAATACGATAATGTGGTTATTCTTTTCGTCAAAACATCCATCAGTTCGTCTTAGCCATATATCTAGAATCCGAAAACTTTTATTAGAGTCATATTCACTCAGGACCCTGCCATCTTAACGGCAACTTGTGAAAGTCATGTGCGTTGTACTGCACCACATCATGTTTTCTTTACCAGATCAAGACCGCATCCGCCATAAATATTGGTTCTGTGTGTGTTTTCTGTCCTACTGCCATGACGTTGTAGCAGGTACCAAGCCTCTGGATTGCCTGGACATCCGCATGACCAGCTCGGGCTGGCTCCCCAGCAGTGTTTACCTGGTGCACCCGCGGGACGGACTGGGGCCCATCATGGTGTACTGTGACATGGCCACGGACGGGGGAGGGTGGACGGTGAGCCGACAAAGTTTTCCTAACTCTCAGCCTAGCATTCCGTTTCTTATGCTGCCTTAATCTGATTTTTATACCCTGGTTGTCCTGCTTAGCTTGTCTGGTCGCTCTGGCCAGAGCCTCGCACACTGCCACACTTACTTCGTAGACTTGTTTGGCCTTATCTTACCACCTTAAGATAGAAATGACATTTGGGCTTAATCGCTGAGGCAAATGTTACAGTTGATATGCTATGTTACCTACTTATTTATCCTCCGTCCTTGGTAAGACATACGGCCATGACTATGTATTACCCTGTATTCAGATGCTTGATAAAGATGTGTTACAGAACTTGTTTCTTTGTTTGTTTGAAATTTGAATATATCGATATTTAAATTCAGGTGATCCAGAAACGGTACGACGGCTCAGTCGACTTCTCCCGAAGCTGGGACGAGTACAAGCGAGGATTCCCGACTTACCTGAGCGGAGAGTTCTGGCTGGGTAACGACAATATCCACCGGTTGACTATGCAGGTGTGTCCTGTAGGGTTGGGAAGGAAAGACAGGCCAGCTCAGATCCATAGTTTTGGGTATACCCGTTATACCTGTTGGTATTGGTTTCACGTCATTCATTTGGAGATAAAATCATTTGTCGCACGACCGGTCATCGTTTTCTCGTGTAAATCAGGTCCCGGTTTCCAACTCTTGTGTTTCAGGATAGCTGTGAGCTCCGAGTGGACATGGAGTCATTTGATGACGACATCCGGTATGCTGTGTACGATCATTTCTCTGTCGGGAGCGAGGAGGAACTCTACAAGCTCACTGTAGCTGGCTTCAGCGGCAACGTGACAGGTAAGACCATTGGTGTAACTTTGCTATTTCTCTTCAGAAATCTTTTAGAGAAGGGGACACTTCCGTGCCATTCCAGCCATAGGCGTAACCGCCTGGTGTTCGTCTATGGTTTTGTTCCGATCTCAATTCGTCACTTCGCTTCTTTCCCCCCTTTCCTGCTTATCTATTCATTCTTCAACATATCTATATTCATATGAAAGTCATTTATGTTGCCATCTATAAATATCGTGACGTTCCTGATTCGCCAGGCGACTCCCTCGGGAAGCATGACGGGTCTCCCTTCGCCACCGTGGACCATGACTCCGAGTGGGGGTGTGCGCAGGCGTACCGGGGCGGGTGGTGGTACTACCGGTGCCACTCCGCCAGTCTGAACGGACAGTACCAGCGGGGCTACCACTCCACCTGGGCGGACGGCATCCACTGGGACCTGTGGACCGGCATGAACCACTCCCTCCGCCGCACAGAGATGAAAATACGGCCACACAGACGTTAATAGGCAACTGTTACACGCCTAACCATTTTAGATTGGCTATTCCAAAATTCCTGTGTATGTCACCATTTCACTCCATTCATGCCCTACATATTTCCCACAAGACAGAAACTAAAGTTGATCATCATATTGCAATTGGCTTTCTGCCAGGTTAGTCGATTCTGACTTCGTCCGTATCCAAGAGATGGTACCATCTCATTGGGGAGTTATGATTATTAGTATCGGACGGACGTCGCACGAGCCCCGACCAGTTTGTGACGGGGCAGATTTTCAGCGAAAAATACGGTCGACGCTCGGGTGATTTTGAAATTCGGCTGGCGTTCGCTTGAATTGTGACGCAGTCTTAACAGTACTCCTGTAGTGAATGTACAATTTGCACCCGTGGTGAAGTGATAACTGTGCGTCTTGTATGAGACTGAACTGACAGGCAGTAGTAAGCCGACACGTACACGTGACTTAAGGCTGAATGGATTATTGTACATTCACCACCTATCGGGCTATATACAGGTATACAAATGAGACTAATACTGACAAAACATTAAACGGATTAATTCGTCACACATTACAAACTACCCCGAAACTATCCCGTAACTCTACTTGGTCTCTATATACTGTGTGGTCTTATGTATAGATCCTGGTAGCACATAGTCAACAGACAAACAAAATGATACCTCAGTCCACTGTGGTGATAACCTGTTCCATTAAGGGAATATAAAGAGGTTCTCGCACACAACAGCAGGATCAGTCCTTAGATCCAGATACAATCTAAAACAGAATAATTACTTCATCCATGATACCAAGGACACGACGGCATATTTCCGATCGGAAATTGGCAGCCGGGGACATCTTAACGCGATAACTCTAACAATTGTCCGGGACTATCCATACTTAAACTTTTCACTTGGTTGTAATTTTCGCTTGAACAGCATACTGACCTTAGAATATGCTAAAAAAAATGAAACGTGAATCATAACGTGATCACGGTCATTGTCAGTTACATGTTGTTTCTAATATGTGAACGATATAATCAATCAATTCATTTCTCGTGCAACACGGTGCAATCCTGTATTACATTTGACAATAAGGTTATGTTTTCAGCAGCTTTCGTGTGTCTGTAAGTGTGTGTGTGTGTCTGTGCATGTGTTCATGAATGAAGAATGCGTGGACGGATTGTCTTAATACTTGGTTTGTTAGTAGGTGTTGATGAGACCTCGAAATGATTACATGTTAGTCCCTCTAGCAGCTCGCTATGATAATACAGCGGAACGACCGGTTTTACTATCTGGTGTTATGATCGAGATCAAGATATTTCTTTCGTAGATAGGCTATTTTGAGTTGCTTTTCTTGTCGAAAAGAAGTTGACTACCTAGCAACCTTCTTTGGAACTGCAGGATGCGTCTCATTTGCACACTTTGAAATCAATCAAGAAGAGTTGAATGTATTTTCATGATTTTTGTAAATTTTTGTTTACCTTAATGTAACTCTTATTATTCTAGAAATTAGGATGCCAATTTCATTCTATATTCATAATCTGCATATGTACTTTGTTTGATACTTGTTTTAGTAATTAGGATGATAAGTTTGTTTCTTCTTTTTTTCGCCATAACGTTACATTGTACCGTGTACGATCGTTGCGCAATAAAGTTCTTCTTCTTCTATGAAGGAAACAGGCTGAACATGTAACTCTAATGAAGGCCGTCGTAATGGTGCGTATGTATGCAAATTAGGACACCATCAATGCACCATGTAACAGATGCAGGGGTCCAGTGGCACCCATTTCCATTTCTGTAACCCTTGGGTCACACATTCTGTTGTTACAGCATTGGATTGTTATAAATGTGCAATATCTTCAATGCGGTTTGTATCTTTTTATTGCAGTTCGTTAAAGAATTGCATCGCTAAATGACTACCTGGTGTCAAAATGCAGCATCTGGTTGTTTGTCAGTCTCCCGCCATTTGATAAGCTTACTTCTGGATTGTCGATCCTTTCTTTTTACTCTACATTTAATTTTACAAGGTAGTGTTTTAAATAAATCTGACTATGGTGAACAATGAATATTGTTATTGTGCTGCAAATCTGAACTGACCTGAACTGATGCAATCCGTGACTTTCGTTCGTTATAAACTGATGACGAAGTATTCCTGTAATCTCCTTACATCCATGAAACGATTATTATGTCACGGAAAGGCGCGGACGAGACAGATTGTCGGTGTTAAACATAGCCTCCGTTGCAGGTCCAATAATACTTTTCTTTTCCGAAAACTAAGCGCAGTTTACAGACCGTTTGCTGTGATATGACGAGCCGCCCGTAAACGTCTACCAGCACGCAGAGCCTGGTAGCTGACTGAAACCTACGCATAGTTTTTAAAAAAGAAAAAAAACCTAGGGTCTTCAACGGGGCTAGGTTGAAATCAACTTCCATTGACGTCACCGCAACGTATGTGCTACTTTTTGGGATACTTCCGAACCATTAGCTTTCGTGTTGAACTCACTATTTAAAAACCTTATTCAGGTGTTCGTGTATGAAGAGACCTGTCTGTTGTTCTGCCACGGTGGTGAGTGCTTCAATCCGACAAGACTTCAAGAAAACAAGCTTGTTGACTGTGATTCATCAGATTCTTCCGTGAGCATCTTTGTTGCCATTGAACCCAGGGTACTAACATGTCGTTCTACCAATCGACGCGCGCGATTTTGATGGATAATGGTGAAGAAGAGGACAAACAACGCCAGAGAGAGATGCGACTGATAACTGTTCTAGTCAGCATCCTGTCTTGCATCAGCATGGTCATAGGTGAGTCTGTAGGATCTTTATTTCTTTCCCGTAGTAGTCGACCTGAAATTTGATTTGGTGTATGCAAATACTTTTAATACTAGTACATTGGACTCGGCTACATTTTCAAAGACCTCAATGTCACAATTTCTGGAAGACGATGTTGTTCCGTGATGTGTGCAGGTCTTGTGGTCCTGGCCCTGGGCCTGGTGATCCTGTCCGAGGAAGCGGGAGTCATCTCCTACCTGAGCGGCTGCAACATGACCTTCGGTGTCGCTGTGAGTCAGAAAAGCGCCACGATCCGCAGCTCAAGCATTTTCCTCCTCTCTCTTGTCTTCATCTAATTTGTCTATGTCCTGTACTTGCAATAATTGACATTTACACATCTCCACCTGTGCTGTCCCGATTCCCAGAGTTCATCTTTGAGTTCTACTTCTACCTTTTTTACATTAAAGTGTTCATCACAACAATGACATCATAGTGCAACATTTTCGGATCGTACTCAATTGTAACAACAATATTCATAGCTGTACTGAATAGCATGAAAAACTCTAATATCCATCACCTCTACACCTTATTTCCTGACGACAGATAGGTGTTGAATCAAACGTCGCTTATCACTTCGATGATGTCATATTGAACACGGTAGCCAATTAGGAGCCTGGCGCAGCGACTTGCGAAGAAAATAGGGCAAGGAGTCCAGATAGAAATAAGATGGTACCCAGTGGGTACCATCCTATTTCTATCTGGACTACCCAGGCTACCTGTGTTCACTGTGACGTCTACGAAGTTATCAGCAACGTTTGATTTAATTACCTGACAACAGGATGCAAGAGCTGGCAGTATGATCTCGGATGGTTTGATGTTCAAAGACGTTAGAAGGATGTGCACAGTGTAGATGCCTATGTTCAATGAATGACACTACATCGATTAAGAGAAAACGTTGTACTTTGGTGTCATAGGAGAATGGCTAAACAAATAGCTGTCAGCAATGGTTTAACAATTAGATAAATAAGCTTAAGGATGTTGTATACTGTACTTTCTGAATTGAGACCCTACATCATGTACGTGGAATTTAGACGTTCCCACACACTATTTATTGATCTATAATCTTTTGATGGGTCTACATTAGCCAATCCCAAAAGACAAACAGTTAAGAGGATTACCAACCTTTTACTTTTAAATCTATTTTCTCTCGGGAAAACGATTATCGGTGGGATCAATTCATTCTAAAAAAAATGGCAGTGTTGAAGAAATGTCCCCTTCAACACCGAGTAGGAACGTTGCCGTTGTCCTGTGAATTCCTATAGACAAAACAATCTTTATCAACAGTATCATTCGTGTTTTGTGCCCATCTCCAACCGTATGGCACCGAATTGTAGTATTTACTACAACCTTAAATCTTTTCTGTTCTGTCTCAGATGTTTTTGGCAGGCCTGTTTGAGATCGTCTGCGCATGCACCAGAAGAGCTACCGGCTGTATGGTAAGTTCACGTAAAAGTTGTCTTTGACTGGCCGAACCTTTTAAAGTTCACGGCTCCTTTACAAAAGATGATATGTGGAGTCCTCCTTTTTTCTTACAAGATCAAAATGATTTGTCATTGGCTTTCCTGTGTCGGATGTTTATTTATTCATTATTATCATTATTTAAACGATGAAATGCCTTTATTGTGCATTGATGTCAATATTGCTTCTCACACAAGGTTTGTCTATTGTCTAGGCGCATGAAAATTATACATTCTAAGTATGGAAAAATTTCCTTTCATAGGTTAAAGATTCGTTCCCTATGGTACACAGGTACTAAGTTGTCGATCTCTCTCCAACCTACCCCTTCCCAGATCTTCATGTTCGACATGTTCGCCGTGCTGTCCATCATCGCCGCTATCGTGGATATCGACACCATGCGTCGGTGGCTGCAGTACCCGGACGGGTCGCAGCTGCCGCTACCTGTGGCCATAGAGTACACCTGTCTGCTACTGGCTGCCATAGGGTGGGTTATCAAAGCCGTGTGTACCTGGGTACTGTGGATGAAAAGTCCCTTTTCTGCGGCCTGGATGCCAGCCTTGTTATGATTAACCCGATAAGGAAAACAAGTTGTTTTTGCATAAGGAAAACAAATTATTTTTGCCAGTGCATTCTTCTTTTTCTCTCTCACACTCTACTTCTTCTGTCAGCAGCTCCATGAATGCAGAAAGTTGTCCCTGTTCGAATACTTAAGGATGTGGTTCAAACTTTCCTTACAATTGGCTATATTAAGTCTACGTCAATGCCCCCAAAGAATCTGATCATGACTTTGTAAAGAAGAGTAAAAAAAATCACAAAATACGTTTATTACCACGGTTATTCAAAGAATGACTCCAATTGCATAAATTATGTTAACGACCTGGAAAAAAACAAGTAGGCGGAGGGGGATCTTTATAAGCGTCGTGATCAGATACCTCCTAGACCATCATTTCGCTTTTTCTCGTCTCTGCATACCGCGCAGGTTTTGCCTGACGGCCGGGAGCTGTGTGTTGGTGTGCCGCATCTCCCAGGAGCAGGAGCGACTGTTGTTTGAGGACACGTACGGCCTGGGGACGGACAAGTGAGCGACACACCAGGTGACTAGACTGGCATCTGGAAGTTTAACACGCACCGATGTGACATAGCCAGTCCACATGAGTGTTAAATCACCATGATGACATGAGATATCTGCAGCTGGACTCTGAAATGTGTTGATACCTCGGGACGATATAAAGATGTATCTATACTGTAAGAATGTAGGAATATAATACTTCATCTGATGACTTCGGGCCCCCAAGTAGGAGATACTGTGAGCAAAAAAGTATCCCCAGAAAGATCATTCAGGCATAAGGTAGGTACACACATTTGTGATATACATATATGCATTGTATTTCGTGGAATCTTGGCTAAGAGCAAGACGGTCTCGTCCCGCCTGAGCTTGAAACGTTTACACGACAGAGCAATAGTTTCAATGTACATACATATGTTGATATACAAATATTACATATACCTTTACAAATCTTGATAAACAAATAATGCTGTACAATGACGAAGGGTAGAAATGCAAGGATAATCAACATGCCAAACAGATTCAAAGATACATGTTCCACACTCATCGGGTCAGGCAGACAAATGTACATTAACATCTTGCCAGTATTCTAACTGTGATTACGGTTAAGGCAACACGTACAAGTAATCCTTGCTAAAAGCTCCTAATAAAATACAGCTTAGTGTTAATACTATGTGCAGATTTGTAAACTGCAAAGCCATTCAAAAATAGAACCATTATCGTTTTATTATTCCAAGGTCAATGTGTCATTGTGTTTCCTGTGCTTTACATCGGATTCTAATCAGTTGCTTAGATCAATGGATTATTTTATTTTGTCATTTATAGGATTAGAAACTGTAGTGAAAGTAGCGCAGCAAACATATTCAACTAGTTCGGGACCTCCGGTAGAAGTGTATGTTTAAAAGTCTCTTTCATTTAAAGAAAAAACGTTGAAAGTATTTTCTTATACTCATGACATACGTGTTGTGAGAAAAAATTCATAGGAAAATTAACAAATTGCTACGAGGGATCGGAACACTGAAATCTTTACATGACCCTAGCGGCACTTATAAGCCATGGGAACATTCTGTAGCTTGACGTTTCAAAGAATTGATGACACAAAAGATGATACGTTAGGAGAATTGTCTTTGCCGGGTTTGCCCTTTTCGTTTGACGGAGTGACACCGGGAAGGGGGTAATAGTTGGCAACGTCAGTGGGGTAGTACTTGAACGTGACCATGCCCATGGGGTTGTCGGGTTTGCCGCAACGCGACCGTTTCTTCCCGCTCCACTTCGGCTCTTCCGTCAGCTTCCACTTACAGAACATCAGCAGCCAGGCCATGGACGGTTTCAGGACGCCCATGGCGAGCTCCAGGCCGGGGCACTGGTGGTTCTCGGTGGTCGGGAGGAACGTGAGCGGACCCCGCCCGAAGATCAGGGAGCCTCGGAGGGCCTCGCTGCCGGGACACGCGAAACGGTTCCGCCGGAACATGATGGGGACCCGGAAGGACGTGGGATCCCGCCCGGCCCAGAAGGCACTGCCGCACACCACCTCACCCTCGTGCACCTGGTGACATAGGAAGGTACATGGGTGAAGTATGTTTTATCATGGACCAAACAAAACTGCATATCTATATCTAATGTTATTGTTATGAACTTATAAATGTTGTTCTGTAAAGCGTGCTTTGTTTATGAAAAGAAGTCCTGGAATAACAGTAAGCATTTTCTGAATAGGCTTAAATTATCGAAGTTAAACATAGAACAACGTTAGGATTGCAATGGTCATCATTATTCAGTGGTTTCTGCATCTGCAGTCGTTGAAACGTCCTGCAGCTGCATTCGGTCTTTCGTCATCTTCTTCCATTGTGCTTTGCACCCTGCAAGCTCTCATAGCTCTCGGAGTTTCTTTTCTGTTGAAGGAGGACCTCGTGCTGTATACTTGAAGTCATGCTATCATACTAAGAGATTTCATTATTAGATAGAAGTTTTACCTGAAAGATCTCCCTGTCGCGTGTCTTCACGATGAAGTCCTTCCGCGCCCGGCCGAAGAACATCTCCATCGGCGGCCGGAGCCTCAGCACCTCCAGGATAAAACTCTCCACGCACGTCATGGAGCTCAGCACGGCCTCCGTGAACGTGCCCACATTATGCAGGACCTATCGGATATGTAACATTCTTCTGTCATCAGCAACTACACACTCGGACTCTCACACATAACACCATATAAAAGCAACCGACGATGTTATAAAGATGAAAAGGTGAGCAATTGTCATATTCTTGTCATTCTTGGGCCATAATGACTTCATTATATAGATGACATCAACTGGGCACCTCAACTTAAAACTGATGCGAACGTGCGAATATATTTGCTCATTTTGTAGCTTTTGCACGATTTACAGTATGATCGCAAACTTTTTTAAACTTACGGGCAAAAACAGATGCGCAGACAGATGTCATCAATAAAGGTGTTACTAAAAATGGCAATAGTATGGTGTACTCTCACTTTAACGGTTACTTACTTGTTAGTAATTGTGGTCTTTGTACAGTATACTAATTCAATGGGCAGGTGTTAAGTCTCGCGGTTAAACCGCCTCTTATCTAGCGTAAACCGTACGCCGTCAAGATGACAAACCGAAACCCGTCCGATCGGATAGCATTTGTGCAGGAAGACCACGTTTAGGGCAACACCACGACGTGCAGACGACATGTTTGCCTCCTCACGCCGATAGCCTTGCAATCTTCGAACGAGGCTTTTTATTTTTATTTTAGGGGGACGCTAGTTCGCAATTTTCAACGTCGGCTGTGTTCTCTTATTCTGGGAAAGGGAGTTTGTCGACAAAGGGACTTTGCCGTGGAAAGAACTTTGCCTTCCACAGCAAACTCCCTTGCATAAGAGAACCTAGACAACGTTAAAAATCGCGAACCAGCCCCCCTAAAATAAAAACCAGCCCCGTTCGAAGACTGCAACTGAGGTTCGCACACCGAGTCGTTGTGCTTGAGTTGGACGCCGACCCCGGACTAGTCGACTGACATGTCGGCAGGGCCGCATGCCGGGGAGGTAGTGACCGGTGGCACGCGCCACGGTGGGTGACTCTGAATGTGGCAGGTGGGCCGTTAGGCTTTCTACCACAGGTCATGTGTACCGTAGTCTACTACGGAACTTTAATTGTTGTTACGCAATGTAGTCTAGCAATGGCACCGCCAACTCAACTTAACCTCCTTAGTTGGAAACTGAACAAGTGGCCGGAGTAGTCGAAATTTCTCCTTCCGATAAGAACTTAGTTCTATCGCCTTCCGATAAGAACTTCCGATAGTTCTTGTATGCAATTCTCGGCTTCTGTGGTAATGGTCCCTTGAGGTCTGGGGGATTTTTTTTGCTTGCCAATCATGCAACCTGCTCGACCAAAGGAAGATGCTAGAGATTTTTACATCACAACTGTCGTTAAATTGTTGGGCGGTGACCATGTACTGTTCACGAAATAGAGATAGTGGAGCAGGGCATTGTTGATGAAGTATGTACACCACACCTCCCTATTGTCGTTTTGATAATTCAAAATTACTTCAGAAAATTGCATCAAAGACCCACGTTATTATCTGCATTGGCGTACATTGGATTAAATTACCGATCAATCAATCAATTAAACACACGATGGTGTCAGAGTAGTACGTTTTCCTGAACATACCAAAGGCCTAAATCCAGCCCATGCGTCTGAATCAAATGTTTGGTTTACGTTGTAACACCGTTGTCTTCTCTCATCACAAAAGTAACTTGAATTGATCATGAAATGAAACGTGTTCTTCGCACCTTGAGAGAAGAAGTAGAGATCTTATCATCTCATCCGCCAGCTAAGCACTGACAGCTTGAACAATAAGCTCAACTTCGCAAAGGAGCAGACCAAAATAGCTCTCTCATACTGAAACTCTATACAAGACTGTAGTATTGATGTCTTCCCTAAAATGTCCCGCTACTCTTTGGAGTCACGTTTGGTGCAGAATCAGCACATGATACTTAGTACTGATCTACGGTTGGACTCGTTTGTATTTTGACCACCATTTTTTTCCTCTCTCCAGTTAGTAGCCCTCAGGCCTGTTCAGGGCGTACAAAGGGGATTATCTCAGGAAATCAGCTCTAATCTGACCCAATTAGATACTGTTAAGTGTTACAGAAGTAAATGAAAATTTACTCGCATGACGAAAGCAATGTCCATTGCAGTTTGCACTTCCGTCGGCCCCAGGGAATGTGTAAAAGAAACGTCATAGGCTCCGGTTGCTACGTTACCGTCCACTACAAGTGTAATATAATGTTA
Source organism: Branchiostoma floridae (assembly GCF_000003815.2). NCBI lineage: Eukaryota > Metazoa > Chordata > Leptocardii > Amphioxiformes > Branchiostomatidae > Branchiostoma > Branchiostoma floridae. The sequence goes on from NC_049979.1 coordinate 8,705,029, forward strand.
AGGTGTTAGAAACAAGGTGTTATCACCATCAATTGACAATTACCTTGTTCATTTCCTCCCACATCTGCCGTCTGTCCAGATCCGGCATGGCGGCATAGGCGGCAAGGCAGGCGAGGAGCGGGTTCTGCACCTGCGGCAGAGCGTGGCCCACGATCGTGTACAGGATCTCATGGGTAGCCTCTTCCTCCGTCAGTCCGCACGTCTTTCCCAGATGAATTATCTCCTCATAGGCAGGCGCGTTTCTGATGTTCCTGAGGAGTACGGGCAGGGCTCGCAGTGCGTGAGATTTGGCTAGGTACCGGCCCAGAGTCGGCACCCGCGGCCTGTGGGAATGTAGTCCGTTCTGCCAGGCGCGCACAGACTCGTACGGCAGCGTGGTGCCCAGGATGACCGTCGACACCGCGTCCGCACAGAACCGGTTCACGCGGTCTTCGAAGTCGTAGATGTTGTGTCCGACCGTGGCCCACATCGACGTGTGCGCGTGGAGCTGTTCCACCATCGTGGAGAACAGGCTGTTGGTCAGGCTCCTCTGGATCACCGCCATGGCGAACTCCTTCCGTCTGACGTGCTCCACTCCGTTTGACAACATGCCCGGACAGTGTCCACCCAGCACCGCCGGGCGTAACGCCGTGTTACCAAGTGTGAACGGTACCTTCTCCACTAGGTCCATGTCAAACACGTACCGAATGTTGTGTTGGTCCAGAAGACTGACGACAGTAACCCCGATGTTTCTCCGGAGCACCGTGGCGTCCGCCCCGCCGTAGTTGATCTCCTTTATGGAGTAGTTGCCCTGTTGAAGGGCCCGCCACATGCCCGCATAGTTGGAGCAGCAGTTCCCCATGTCTATGTAACAACCAGGACCGCGAAGCCTAACTGTTCCCACCCAGAAAGTAAAGTGTAGTCCTGTTGTGTAACTCCACTTAGGAATGCGCAAACTTTGTCAGGCCTCCGCGCAGCTACAAGCCGGTCCAGTGAGTTCGGGATTGGCATCGCCTGAAGTGACACAAGTAGACACCAGGAGTTAAACAAATAGGCTGAGCTGTGGCTCTTTTCTTGGCATTTCAATTAAGCCGTGCCGATGTAGTTTCTGGCTGACTTCTCTTTGACAATTTTGTGGTCCCCCCAGGTTGTTTTTGGCGATGTAATCGGTTACCAAAACAAAGTGTCTTAAGGGCCGCCCCACTCTTGACACGGAAGATAATCACATGACCAAACAGTCCGTACGGTCGGCACGAACCTCAGGGTTTTCACGATTTGGAGGAGAACACTGAAGCTCAGAACAGAATACATTACAGAAAACTTTCTATCTTTGTACTCATTCCGCCTCAATGCATTTCTGACAATCCATTATGTAAAATGGACAGGATCCCCTGAGAGTTCGAGACATCGAGCAATTATTCTTAAAATGATTTTGTCCTGCCATCAACATTACTATCATTACTAGTGTTAGAGGTCGTCTCCCTCATGCTCACCTTTATAGTCTGAGTATATCATCAGACCTGTAACGTGACATGTTGCTAGGTGAACTATGTGTACGTATGTTGGTAACAAATGAGGCACTTCGGCAATTACCATTCCTTCCAAATACACGTACATGTCGTACCCTTTTGGAAAGGATACGGGTTATCCGGAGCACTGAAAGGACAGTTCGTCGAGTAAAACTCTCATTATGATCATTACTGAATGAATGAAGACCTTTATTGTACATTCATACCCACTGGGTTTAGTACAGGTCACAACAAATGATACAACATGATATAATGATACAATGAATCTACACTACTCAAGGATCGTATTCTACTGCGTACATTCGGCTTCTTCTCGTTTCTTTGTGATATTGAAAATGTAAGAACAGATATGCTTTATAAGTAAAGGCTTGTCTAGATTCATAAGGAATATAAATTTGTCTATATTACTTAGTTGTATGAAGTGGGGGAACATGGATTCTATTAGTCTGTAGAGTTCAGCTCTCTCTCTCTTGTACAAACTACATTCTACTACAAAATGATGTTCGTCTTCTAACTTATCTAGATTGCAGTATCTACATATTCGTTGTTCTAGAGGAGTGCGGTTATGTCTTCCGGTTTCGATGTGTAATTTGTGGCAACTGACTCGTAGTTTTGTGACGGCCGTCCTGTGCCGAATATTGTCAATATCCAGGTATTGTTCCACATTATAAGTGGACTTGAACAGTCTGTAAGACCTCAATTTGTTTTTAGCGGATCCACCTTTGTTGTCATTGTGTATCTCTCTTAGAAAAGTTTGAAAATAAATGTCTTTCAGACGCTGGTTGATAGAATTGATAATTTGAGACGAATTTGTATTGTGCTGTAGAGGACAATGCCATACATAACCATAGCCGCATTCCTCCAGTGACTGGCGAACTCCTGACGCCCAACACTTGGCTCCAGCCTTGTCTAAATCTATCTGGCAAGAAAGAGCGTCTGACTGGAAACTGTTACTGATTCAGGGAAGGGGGTACGTCACCTTGCACTCTGTCTTCTTTGGTGTACAAAAAACAACAACTTAAAGTTGTTGTTGCCCAAGATCAAGAAATGACCAGAAAAGGACTAGAAAAATGCCACCGGCCATTCGTCCGAAAGCACGTTTACTCCCTGGCTATATCATGGGAGTTTGGCCACCAGAGGGGGAATTCCCGCGAACCGACTCTCCTGACCAATTACTCCACCTTTTCCGAATTTTACCCCGTAAGGAAAACTGTTTTAGACTAACAGTTCCCCTTCTAAGTCTGTGCTCAACTGTTACAAACAGTGATCTGCTTCATCTCCAAGGAGACCGACTCTTACATGGATAATGGTTGATAACCGTACGGGCACGAGGCCGCCGGTAGGTATATCTACAGTATGACGTACACATGGAGATAGAGTTACCGGACACACAGGTGTGAGACAGGTACATGTATGTGTATGAGGTAGGGACCTCTGTGTGAAAGAAAGGACCCTGTCGTCCGGAATAAGACCATAAGCCCAGTGTGCTGCGTCCGCACCTTTCCTCTGTGGTAGTCTTTGTTTGAAACGATCAAAGCCTCGTAGCAAACATGACTGCATTCATGAGTGATCGAATTGTCATTGTGGGCATTTCCTATAGTTTATGCAGACACAATTGGCCGTTGTCTATACGTTGAAATACATGGATATTCTGCAAGGCGTAAGAACATGACTGTTCTTGGTCTATTTAGTTTTTTGAAATTTGAAGACCTGACACAAATCAAATCTCCTCCCTAGAAATTGTCTTGTCAATTGACTCTCTCTGAAAAGAAGAATACTATAACTTTACTGACCGTCTGCATATTTTCAAATATTTCTAATCTCGTCAAAGCCGGTGTCGTACCTGTTTGAGACAACGTGTACATAGCAGGTCCATTCTAGTGTACCAAATGGCTCGAATCGCTGACAGCTCTGTGTGATGTTACCCACCATAAAGGTTGACACAGTACCTAGCATGGCTTGTCACCGTTTGAAACAGGAGACACTGTGGCTGTCAGTACTACGCCAAGCAGAATAATTGTAAAGTCCGATGATCTATCCCATTCCTAACAACGTTCGCTGTCAACTACACTGCTGAATGTTGGCATGGGGCGCACCTTTTTTTTTTTTTGTACAGCATACCTTGCCTTGACGTCCAGGCTTTGCTGGTGCACACTACTAATATACCCACCTTTCAGGTCGATTTGTGACATCTGACAGACACCTTTGTTGTTAACAAACCTCATCCCCAGGTGGTTCAGGTTGTTATTTCACATGAGTTGCCATCGGAAGTCATTGGGGCACAGCACAGCGCCAGCACTTGCAAACGGAGGGACTCAAACTAGTTGTCGGTACACCTGATATTTAGCACGTCCATTCGATCTCCCCAATGCAGGGGAGGGAACCACTTATTCACGGTGTAGACACTGTTTTCATACGCTGGTTTACACAACTAGAGTCTCTATGATGAAGCAGTGCCTTTTGTACTTCACTACAACAGACGAGCAATAAATCTGTATATCTGAGAGGCTGGGGCACCAATGGAATATTATGCAGGAAAATTCTAGACATAATGAACATGCAAGTTTCCGAGTTTCACACAGAAGCTGTATTATAGCTCTGTGGACAACTGTTTTGAGAAGTGGACATTGTTAAGATTTGTTTACCTGTTCAACAGAACTCTCTTGTTGTTGCTGCTCCGACCGCATCAGCCGATTTCCTCCAAGTGATTACTTGACCATGTGTTATTGTATGTTGTATGGCTGTTGCTACGTGTAGTGACAATTGTGTACAACCAGTCAGACGGCGCTGAAAAAAACTGAAGATTGTTGCCGTTCGTGTTTCAGACACAACGTTGCTCATCTTACTGCATTTTCTATGGAGAAATGGCCACAACAAATAGGTTGGTTTATTTACATTTTGCACAGAAAAAAAAGCTCTCTACTTACCACGTCACAGACGTGGGCACTCCTCCAAGTCTCCGACTTGTATTTTTGCGCTTGAGCATGTAGAAACATCGCGTGAGGGTGGGAGTTGTGCTAAATTCCAGTCTCCTTGTGTCAGCGTTGGTAACGAAATTCAGTCAACCTTACGGCACCGTGTCATTACCTGGGTAGATGCGCCGTTACATTTTTGCAGCTTCTACACTGTCCTAAATTGGCGTGTTAAATTCTACGATAAAACGCTAATTATGGCGAACTAAGATAGAACCCGTAGAGTCTCAACCCTAGGTAACCAAACATTTGTTCATGTGCGAACCCCGTAGCATGAAACCATCCACCTGTTGTGTGATATTTGCTAACTACGCAGTTCTGGTTGGATCCAACAGGTGCTAATGAATCTGCATTCCCTGGCGTGGGCTCTAGGTGGCGCTATTTCACTAATCATCATGCGCTATAGGCATCAGGGAACGTACATGACGTATAGCGTTTGGAATTTTGCCTAAATGACTGATGAATTGTAAATACATGTGGCATTCTGATGCCTTCTGTAGTTCTTAGTGCAATTTTCTACTGGTACAGTGATGGTTCTGTATTGTGAAGGCTGAATAAATTGCGAAACTTTGCTCCTTTTGTTATCAGCAGCAAAAAGGGTACCAAAATTACTTCAGTATTAAACAATTGTAAGAAAAACAGAAAACAAAACTTGAGTTGGTTTGATTTAATGTTGACATCTAATACAAACACATTCATATGTATACAAAAAAACTTGCTCTTCTTCAGAAACCAATTCTGGCATATAGTATGTCATACTTAATGCCTCATCCTATAAGGAAGCTTGCATTAATGCTAGGTTAAATAACAGAAACAATTTCTATAAACTACAATAAAAACACACTTTCTATACTTCTGACCAAACAAAATAAATCTTTGCATTCTATTTTACATGTTTGAAACATATCTTTTTGATCTTTATAGTAAAATTGTATACTCAAAAATCAATCATACTGTATATATCAATTTGAATTCTGACTAAATCAAATCAAGATTGTCTTACAATGTAAACTAGACTACAAGTCTACAATTTATAAAGTTGAGCCATGAGTCAAACACTACACAATTGTGTTAAGGTCAGTTTGGACAAGGCACCCAATATTTCTGTACCATACCTATCAATAGTTATCACAGAAATACGTTATGTACTCAGGATAATAGTTCTATGCGTAAGAGTGTGATTTGTGCTAACTGGTAACAATCAGATGTCCGTGCTGGAATAGTACATATAAACGTGCAAAATGACAGATGATCGCCTAACACTAAATTCTCCTTACAATTATCTGTAACAATGACATATAAACATGATTTTATTTACACAGCCTCACATTCCATTTGTATTTCAACAATAAAAAAATTCAAAATATTTATCTCAAGAGAGTAAGTTAAGCATACCAAAATTCATATACAGAGATTGTGCAGTGTGCGCTGTTAACTCAACTCTCATATTTACACTTTTTATTCTTATCAGAAGAGAGTTTCACAGCTCCATGTGCTTCTTTGTTCTGTAAGTTCACGAAAGGTTGCAGCACGTAAATAATGCGGGACGGTGAAAATCAAGAGTTCCCAGTGTCTTTGAGTTTGTGGTTGACAAAACCGAGGTAACATGACAACAAGTTTGCCATGTGATGAGTCAGTTTCGATGAGAGGTCACAAACACAAACACAAAACCACTGCGAATATTTCATGATTTACACTGTAATTCTATAGGAGGATTCTTTATAACTAACACTCCACTTGCTCAGCTTTAGTAGCTGTAGCTCCGCCCTCCATGTCATTCACCTGCTCAGCTGCCTGCTGATTGGCTCTCTGTCTCTCAGCCTCTGCCTCCCTCTCTGCTTCCTCTTGCTCCTCTTTGTCCTACCAGATTGTTGATGGACACTATTACCTCTTATGCTCAGATTAGAATGAGAAAAAAAATTCTACAGCCAGAACAGTAAAGAAAACGTAAAGGAATAGAGATCAAGTACCTTTATCGATTTCTAAAATGAATGACAACATAGAAACCAACTATATATTTCAGAACTGAATGATGTCAACAGAGTATGTACATTTGATGGAACTTACTCCACCCTTGTAATACATGTGTAGAACAGAGTACGCTGATAACACTTTGCCAACATAGTAAAAGGCAGGTCAAGATGCCTACTCTAGTGTTAGATATCAACACTGACCTGTCTCTGCATTCTTTCATACTCGTCTATAGCATACTGGTACTTGGGACTGGTGATGCCGAAAAACCAGGCTAGCTTTTCACCAAGGAAGTCACAAGCTACAGAAAATATACATTGACAAGATATCAGACAGTACCAGACCCTTCCTACACTATCTGAAAAGCATTTACATCAGAATTCAGGTGAGAAGAAAGTTAAGAATATCTGTCAGATGCAGACAAACTGTACTTTGTCTGTCCATACAACCTTTTAACCAAAAGGTGAAGTCCAAGCATCTATGTGCCATGCAGCAAGCAACATCCCATTCACTTTTACGGAACATTCTTTTTTTACATAAATTCATCCCTTTTGAAAAGTCAATAACATTTCTCATAAGTATAATTGAGTTTTTTTTTTAAAGTTTTACCTGCAAGTCCTCTGCCTGCAACGAAGGTGGTGTAAAACCACAAGTATGGGCCCCAGGTCAGAGTTTTCTGAAGGGAATGAAAAAAAAGAATGTTATGTCAACTTTCCAATGCTATCAAACAACTAACAATGCCAGAACATCATTAGCAGAAAAAGTAGAAGAAGTGACAACTAAAACTAGCATATGCTAATACTTACCAGGTCCTTTTTTTGAGTTAGGTATCAGTGGTTGCATAGAGGAGAAAGAAGCAACTGCATTAAGTACATAAAGTCATTTTTTGAATTCATATGGTGGACATCCTGAATTGTTAAGTGCTGACTTAGATACTTGACATTGTTTGTTGTGAGTACTGATTGTTGTCATCGCAAATCACTTCCATGATTCAATTTTTGCTCCTTTTCAGAGAGATTTTAGAATTGATTACCTCTCATTAATAAACTGGCATCAAATGGCTGAGTGGCCAGGCTAGGAGACATGAAATCACGAGGTCATGGATTTGGTTCTTGGCAATCCTAGCTAGACATTGTGTCCTTGGGAAATGCGCTTCCAATTCAGCACTACTTTCCTTACTCTATCATGGTTTAAAAACAGGTTCCTGACTTTTGTTTGGGAGGTTACCACCTATAAACTACTGTAAATGCAGAAATGTTCGCGGTGGATTAACGTTCGCGGTTTTCGCGGTGACCACTTCACCGCGAATTTAAAACCACCGCGAACATTTTTCTATCATGGTATGAGACTGCAGTCTATGGTGCTACCGCGAAATTAAAACCACCGCGAAAAGTCCTTTTTCCCGCTACCGCGAAATTAAATCCCCGCGAACTTAAATGCATTTACAGTATTACACAGATGCTGCTGTAGGAGAGACACATGACTTACAGGGTCGACTGTAGGCTCATCCACCTCATCCTCCTCATCTGTGCTGAACTCCTCGTAGATCCCATCACTGCAGTGGAGCACACGCCGCGGCTTCTTCTTCTTCTTATGGGCAGGACAGCTGGGCAGGTGTTCATCCAGACTCACTGTGTGGAACCCCTGGGTGTCATCCTGGATGGGGGCAGAAACAATACTGTCCTTATGTACTCACCATGTCAGATTTATCACTGACTCAATATGTCCAAGGAGGTTCAACCTCCTTGATATGTCTAAGGTTGGATCATGAACAGCCTGTGTTTACACAATCTCTCGTGGGCTGGGGTTAACTAACCCCTCCCCTAGGGCAGCGGCAATTGTAGGGCCAGCCGCTAGGGTTGCAATTTTAGTCAGGCTAGATTACATAAGGTTATACTTGATTACGTTGTATATCAAAAGTACAGAAAGTCACTGACATCTCAAAAGAATGTGTAATCAAGGAGGTTGTTTCCTACTTCTATGTAACATTGCTGTGCCTTCTTCTCATTCTGTCTTGTGATTTCCTGATGGTTACAGTCTCACAGCTTAATTTTTTTAGAGTAGATTAGAGTTCTTCGGTTGAGTAGGAGTTACACTCCAGTTGGAACCGATCCTCTTGAACTCGAATAATTCAAGCTGAGATGATTTGGACTCTTCATCTCAGCTTACTGTCATGCTGGGTCTGTGACTGTGAGGACTGTCCAGTGATTAGCATGCCGTCTCATATCGTATCATCAAACGGAGTGACTTAGTTGTCACTGCTTGTGGCAGCATTTCAGCATAAAATATTGAGTATAGTATTCCCTTTCCAGTTTTATTTCGATCTCTAAGAAAAACAACAACCTGCAATTGAACCCCCTCCCATGTAAGTATAAAATGTCACTCATAAAGCTTTTCCTATTGGTAACAGTAACATTTAAATTACATAATCCAAACAACATAAGATCCCCAGTATAAATGGCATCAAGTTTTGACAATGATACTTCACCATTCGTTTGTCCTGAAGTAAAACATCGTCTGTAGCGACAACTGAAACACCTGACGACGCCATCTTGGTTATTTCTAAAGATGACGTCATTCTCATGGGACTCATTTTCGTGTTTTCATAAAAAACGGAGATGTTTGTAATAAAACATCCAATTCCTTACCAAAAGATAAATCAGAAGTTATATTTTGTTGTGGCTAATGAAGTTTTCCGATAAGCTGGCATTATGTTTATGACAATTTTGTAATTTGACCTTTGAACCCAAAAGAATGACGCAATGTCGGCATGAAAAATGATCAGGACGAAAATTTGATGATCTGTGAGTCATTGTGCCAGGCACATCAGGCGCTGAGCGATAGACAGCCCGTTGTTTGGTAAATACGGTAACCAAACACATCCGATGTACATTCAGATATGATGTTAGTTGTTGCTGAGGTGAGAAAGCCGGCAATGTGACCTCAGGGACAGAAACGGCGACCGTTGGACCGGTAAGATGACATGTTGTGTTGTGATGATGCGGTTGGTGTATTCCCTCAAATTTTGATCTTTGTACTTCCCCTTAAAACTGTACTGTTTTCATTGTTATTTTGTTGATGGTAGAATGTCCCTGACCTTAGCGTATCTCAGAGATTTGCGATACTGCCCATATTTGACCTACAAACACTGTTGAGAAAGAATAATAAAACAGGTGTAACGTTAACGTTATTAATACTTGTAACAGAAAACAGAACATGTTATGACACAAGGACAAAAGAACCCATAGAAGCCACACCAGCACGTTTATTAGGAACAATGACATAGAAATGTAAGAGAAAAAGTAACCCCCATGTCCCCGATCAAAGGTCATAATTTTCCTCAAGTGTTTTCAATTCATTGTGTTTACTGATCAAATCAAAATACTGTAAATCCTGAAACATCAATGGTGGTTTCATTTTTTGCTGTTTTGTTGTTGAAATAAATGGTTCATTGCGATTGTGAATTCATGACACAGTGAATAAAGTTTCCAAATTATTTATTTCAACCACAAACACTGAAAAATCCAGGACCTCCACTTCCCTTGTACTATCAAATTAAGTCCCTGCAAACATAAATGAAGTTACAGTACAACTGTTGTGTTGTTCCCAGATTTTAACGTTAGGACCGGACTCAGGAAGAAGAGAAGATGGCCAGTGGTTTGCTGAAGGGAGCTGTGCTGTTGTTAGTGTCTGTGTTGTCCTGGCTGTGTGTTTACATGAAGGGGAGGTACACAGTAGATGTGCAGAGCCTGCCACAGCACCCACGCTCACACCAACCTCCCTATCCCGGGGGGACGGCAGACAACTTACTATGGTTCCTTCAGGTAGGTATTGAAGTCTGTCTCAATCTCCCTGTATGTGAGATTGTTGATGGAAAACAACTTGTTTTTCTTTTTTTTCTTCACATCGCACTTTCAGTTTGTGATTCTGTCACCTCCTTGCGATATCATTCTCGTGCTCACACTCACTCACTATCTGGTTCAGCATCAGCTCCCCCCCCTACTTTTGCCCCTCGCGGGGTCATTTGGGGGTATCCTATGCAGATGCAGATGCATCCGTTGTTCCCTGTCTTGCAAGGGTTTGACATTGCGGGATGTTGTTAATGTTTGTGAAAGAAAAATACCGAGTCATTTGTTAGACTGGTATTCATCGGATTCCATACTTATACCTGGTCCTTGTCCAACGGGTTCTTGGATAGGTACCAGGTAGCTTAGAATATGGATGGATGCCAGGCTGGTAGTTGCACTGTTGGTGGCAGTGTTCTTTAGTACTGCAACAGCAATGCAGTGTTACATCATGGCACTGTTGAGGGCTATTTTCCAGATCTCTTACCAAAGTTACCATGCACCTGTTAAGCCCAAATGCTTTCAAAGTGGTTGTTTTGTTTGAAATTGATAAAACTGCAACACACTGCTAAAAAAAAATTCTAAAGCTAAAAAAAAATTCTAAAGCTTCTTCTTTCCTGATCACATTAGCTCAGCTTTCTGGCTTTATTGCAAAAGAAGACCCTGATAAATCAATATGCAGGCTATTCTGGTCATAACTAGGTCATTTAATAGCAAGGACATGCATTTTATTGACCTCTGTTGATATTCACTGACTGGATCCATGGACAGTTGTCTGTGGTATGTTGTCCAGGCATCTGTATCATGTTATATTAACCTTCCAGTCACTGAGATATTAGATTTAGATTAGATCTAAACTTTGCAGCCAAGGGGTCCCAGGATATCATGGAATATGTCTTCAGTACACTGAACAGAATATTTGTATTTTCATTTCATTCATTTCATTTTGTGTTTGTAAAAAATGTACCTTGATCTGTAAAAGATGTGTTTGATATTGAGTAGTTTTCCTGTTGATGATTGCAATCGGTGATTGTACCTTAATAAACGGTACAGTCAGTAAGTATGGTAATTGAGAGTAATGTGTTCAAATGGTACATTTACATCTACCTTATTAGATGATCCACCATGCCAGCTGTCACTCCCAAGAGAGCCAGGATTTTTGCATATGAGCAAAAAACACTGACTCATAATTTAACGTACATGTATTTAATTCTAGTGTCTGAGTAGACAAATGGAAAAGTGAGGCAAGAATAATATGTTGAATACTACATTTTTTCCTAACTTGTTGCCCATTGCAGGTGTCAGACATCCACATCAGCAGGTTCTATGACCCACAGAGAGTGACAGACTTAAAGCAGTTCTGTACTGAGAATGTCGATGTCTTTAAACCTCCCATGGTCCTGGTAACTGGTAAGTTTTGCTTGAATGTGGAAATATATAAACCATTTTTCATTGCTGCTATCAGGTAAACTGTCCTTATTCTGTTATTGTCCAGGTGATATCCCTTAAAAAAGCCCTGATAGAAAAAGTTGTGAGAATTGAAACCTGGACAGTATGCGGCTTTGTTCATTGCCCCTTATGCAGATATCTTTCGACTAGACTGTTAGTGTTACCACTGAGCAACCAAACATTTGACAGATCTCTTATCCAATTACATAGATAATTAACAGATCGTTTTATATTTTGTGTGTTTTATTGCCTACTAAATCATACCTTTACATCTTCCATCATGTTCCAAACTGTTAAATTAAGGGTCAAACAAATTCAACATCGGTGGCTTATTGGAGTGCTGCATAGTGTAAAAGGGGCTTTGAAGTTTGACAATATTTTTATCAGTAACCTAGCTGAACATAAATGATGATACATGCTAGGTGTACAGGTGCCTCATCTGATTGTGGTTGATTTTCTCATCTGATCTACCATATGGCTCTATGAAATTGACAGTCTGTCCCAAACCTGTTTTTCGTGTATTTTGTATATTAGGTGATTTGACCGATGCTAAGACCATAGACCGGGGAGGGTCCATGCAGTATGAGGTGGAGTGGAGGACGTACTACGGTGTGCTGAAGGAGACTAACGTTATGGAGAGGACATTGTGGATGGACATCAGAGGCAACCATGGTCAGTAGGCTCCATTGATATTCATCTACCAGGTTACATAATCATATATCAACCACTTTGAAAAACAGTGTGTTTGTGAGATCTCTAGTGCAGTACTCCTCAGGTATCGTATGCACAGTTTAGATACGCAGTAGTGCATCAAACTGGGGATGTTATGTTGGAGATCACTTTGGATGCATTTTTCAAGTTGGAGCATATATGTGTTCTTGTAGAATTGTGTTAGTAGATGTTAAACATTTTGACTCATGACATGCGCAGCCAGGATGTGTTTCATATTTAGGTATTTTTGTAGGTAAACAGTACTTAAATGTACCAGTAGGCCTCAAGTGTTGACCACTTCTTTTTGTGCCTTCCAGATGCTTTTGATATCCCTGCACTGCACAGCAATAGAAACTTCTTCAGGTATGTGCTTAATGTGAATTGAAACATCTAGGTGTCCTAGCTCATAGTGAGATATCCAGAATCAGAAAAAAAAAACATATTCAACAATACATTATCATAGTGGAACTGTCTGTTCAACTTTAATGCTTAAACTTTTCTCTAAATGTGCCAATGAAAATAAGTTGTAAGAGATGTCAATAAATGATCATTATAATTCAAAGGATTAGGAACCTTATAGCTTTACAACAGAACTGCTGCCATATATTGTGCCAGCTACTGTACTGCACATTAGGCAGCCACAAAAGCACTGTTGACTTGTGTTGAGTCATGTTGACTTAATGTCAATCTTTCCTCCTACAGACAGTATTCCTCCATGGGGCAGACAGGAAAGATATCATACCACCACGCCCACAAGACTCCGTTTGGAACCTACTCCTTTGTGGCGTTAGACGCTTGCCTCAACCCTGGTCCAAGGAGACCCTTCAACTTCTTCGGCTATCTTAATGAGGTTTGGTGCTGTTTAATGAGATTGCAATATACATGTAAAGTTGATGTAAGCCGTTCAGTAGAAAAAGAATCAAGGTTAGAAATACTTGACATCTGTTTTCTGCAATGCAGTTCATAATACAGAGTCTGTATACTTTTAGCTTGCCATATGGCAAGTTGTTGAATTTGGCTCTTCAATCTGAACAAATTATTTGCAACTTGTAGATTGCGAGTGTGTATTTTGAGACCTGAGAGTTCTTTGCAGTTGCTAAGGATACGTTTCCCATGTGATCACTCCAAGCTATTGTTAGGAAATATTTTAGCAGGGTAACTTAACTTGAACTGTTTAGATTCAGATGTTGTCATAGTAGTGAGCTGGGAAGGTTGAATGCTGCAATGTTTCCTCCCTCAGTCTTCCCTAGCCACCCTACAGAGCCTTGCAGATGAGACAGTCCACAGTAACATGACTATCTGGATGGGGCATCACCCTACTGCTACAATCCTGTCTCCTAACCCTGGCATCAAACATGTCATCAGGTACTGGGAACAACAACAACTCCTCTGAATACAGCAAACATGTAACACATTTGTGTACATTTTTTCATTTCATTTATTACATTACCTGATCAATTTGATGTTTGTATCAAGGGAATAATTAGAACAAGGGTGGAGCAATAATGAGTATTTTTTACATCTCCATCCCATGACATGCTGTAATGGAGGACTTTCTCCTGTTGTTATGTTTTCCCCAGGAATGGAATAGCTTACCTGTGTGGCCACCTGCACGACCTGGGCGGGCTGTTTCCTGTCATGTACTCCATGCAGGAGGGCGGGACCTTAGAGCTGGAGCTGTCGGACTGGATGAACAACAGGAGGTGAGCTCCACTTTCACCATTTATAACAAGAAAATGCTATACTTGCATTTGGTGTTTAGGGTGTCAAGGCTCTCTTTTACGATTTTGTACATGAATTGATTGTGATCAGTGAAAGTCTGTCTGTTGACCTAAACTAATTGAAGCAATAGTCTCAAAAGTGCTCATTTTTCAAGCTCCAAATTTAAACTGTTAATGATCTAGATAGATCTATTATGAAGAGATGTATTTGATTTGAAACTTACAACTGCTGACACAGTGTTGACTTTGGTCTGAGCTGTCTAAGATGACCCCTCCCTTGTTATCAAAGGTAGATTGTACAAATATTTCAGTATTAGAAATAAAGGTCCGTAATTTTGCTGCAGGTATCGCCTACTTGCTGCTGACCATGACATGCTGTCGTTCGTTGATGTGAAACTCGGGGAGTGGCCAGTGGTGCTGGTGACCAACCCCAAACATGCCATGTTTGCAACACCTTCCCATGAACCTCTGGGGAGGATACGGCATTCTACCCACATCAGGTTAGTCTAATATTTCATTCTGATGACCCTGTGTGTCGGGTAGAAATTGCCGGGTTTGCCGTCTAGGTGGATGATGTAAATCACCATATGGCTGATATGAGACAGAGGTTTGCCAGGCCTCCACCTGGGTGATTTGCAGTGAATCACCAACTACCGACCAAATGATTTGGACCATTGCACACCAGGGCATTCCCGTACTCTTTTTTGAAAGATTTATAGGTGGTAGATCATATTTAAAACTTAACATTGTGACAGACTGGAGCCTGTTCCAAACTTGTAAAACCATTCTTGCAGATTGCCCTATCTTTTTATGATGGGACAATTTTTATGTAGGTACATCAATGCTTAACCTTAAGTTCTATCGCCATTCTGTAGGGTGCTGGCATTCTCCCCAGATCCCATAGAGAAGGTGGTAGTGTGGCTGGATGGTGTGAGGTTCTGTGAGGCCAGTCATGTGGAGGGACCCTTATTCACCTGTCCCTGGAACCCTGCAGACTATGGGACAGGCCTGCACACCATTGCTGTGGATGTCTCTGTGAGTTTTGGGTGTCTTACAGGAACATGCCACTAACATGGAACACAACTTTTGAATGCTTAACTCACTGCACAAAGAGTACCATCTGATCACACATGTGCCATAATTTTGCATAGAATATTCAAGGCTCGAATGTCTTCCATATGAGTCCAATTTAATCCTTCTGTGAAACAACACGTGCATATACATTCCAGATGATTCTGGTCTAAGACCATACAGTGTACCAGAGACACTGAGACAGAGAAAAATTTGAATTATAGTTATGCAATCATCTAAAGCTTATAACATGTACTGTGTAGTGAAAAACTCAAAAGACATACATGCACACTAACAGTTAAATTGAAAGGATTTACGATATGAAATTGTGGCAACTTTTTTTAGAGATTACTAATTTTCCCCACACAGGACAGGAAAGGTCGTACCCGGCACCAGGAGCACCCCTTCTCTGTGGACGGCAGCCGGGCTAACATCTCCTTTGTCCAGACGGTCATCCTGCAGACAGACTGGCTGGTGTTGGTGGGTCAACTGGTTCTCCTGAAACTTTCAGACTGAAGACTTGATGAACATACTTATTTTTGGACAATGATGTATCATTAGTTGGAAAGTATAGGATTTTACAACAAATCGTTATGATATGTTGCATGAAAACAGATTTGTTGAGTAGTTGAGAGATATCATTCCAGTATGAATATGTGCTTTTTTTTTCCCAATGACATCAAGTTATACAACCAATTCCTGAGAAGGTAGTGATTTAACAACCTGATGAAACTATTTACAGATCTATTGTCATGTATGTTCAAACCCCGACCCGACTCGGAGAGAGGGATATAGAGAAAGTATGGGAGTTAAACACACTCCATTTAAGCAGTGGATTAGCCTCCTACTGTAGTGGTCTGTGTAGCCCAAGAGCTATTAAAATGGAAACAGGTACAGCCACTACACACCCAATGGTGTGGGAAAGATTTTAACTACTTCCTGTGTGTTGTTCCAGATGAAGCTTGTATTCGTGCTGGTGTTCACGGCTGGTGTCCTGTCCCTGCCAGTCCTGCGGTACTGCAGCCCTGCCCTGCCCCCAGGTGGGTCCAGCCTGGACAGTGTTGGTGGTGCTGGCTGTGGTAATAAGGGTTCCCCCTCATTCCTGTCTGCTCATCCTCTCCCTAATCATCCTGGCCTGGTATCCAGCCTATTTCTAGCTCATCTGATTAGGCCCAGCAAAGAAAAATGTTCTATTTCTGGTTACGATCCTGAATAAGATAGGATCGACAGGTAATGATTCTCTCTCTTGTTTTAAAGTTTAATGTTTGAATGGAAAAAAGTTGCAGTCTTCTGCAGGGAAGTGATCAGAGGGCTAGAATAGTATGGATACCAGGCTGAAATCGCCCAGGAATCATCCTTAATTTCCAAGTTCCACTTTTACTTACTCTCTCTAGAATTATTTTCATTCACAAATCATCATTATTTTATTTTTTCCATCTGCCATTAGATCATCATTGTTCTGTGACCTCTGTTGGAATTGTTGTTTTTTACCTTGAACACCATCAGGCTGTTCTCGTTTACTGGAATTACTGGGAATATCAGCTTGGTGTGGCATGATGAACATGAGTAAAGGTAATATATAATCACCTAGAATCAATACAATTTCGATACATGGATTCATAGCACTAAATAATGTAATTTCTGTCACAAATTTCATGAAAAATGTAACTCATTGACACCTGAAAATTGTGAATGCCATGAAATCTGTTGGTCTTGTTGAATTAGTTAAGAAAATAAATGGAATGTAATGTCTTCTAATGTTTCTTCTGAAATTGTCTAATGGTGCTATCACATTCACTGTACGTCCTCCTGCGATTTTGTTATCTTGCGATTTTCAAGCTTGCTGTAACAAAACCAACCAAGACAAAGATCTAAGCCTTTTTGGCAGCATGACAGCTTAAGTTTGTGCAACAAATGCACAACTATCCCCAGAATGCCTGCAGTTTCTGATCATACAACAATCATATGACAAATGTGTCAAGGCCCTTAGTCCCAATATCATTTTTTTGCAGGTGCGTACCCACGCCAGTTTGTACAGAAGTGGCTGTCACGGCTGTCTCTGCTTACCAAGGTGGACCAGCTCTACTACCCGCTGTTCTGCTTCGGTGTCTACATTCCTATAGGTGGGTCTCAACCAGGTTTCTTTGAGACTCACTCCTGGGCTGTATGAGTAGTTTGCTCTTGACTTCGTGGTTGAATGTGAAATTGCTTTTTAGTGGCTCATACTTGGTATGTAACTTTATGTCACTAATTGTGATAAAGTGGATCAATCAAAAGAAATTCTGATTTCATGTGTACAGTATCTTTTTTTTTGCTGCAACCAGATTTGGTCAGTCATAAATTAGGATTTATACAGCCTGGTTTATCTCATTTTGAATGGCAATTTTTTGTTTGCAGCATAGCTTCACTACAATAGTACCAGCAGCAGATGATTACGTTGATTTTTAACCTTGTTAAGTGTAGATTCCTGCAAAATTTTTCTTGCAGAGTGGCACAAGGTGAGTGGATATGTTTGCACTGTAGTGTTACCTTTCCCAGTCAAGTGACTATATGTTTCTTGCATGTCTTCGCTACATCAGGCCCATGGTTTTACGGCGAACTGATCCAAGGGTGCCATGGTGCACTCTTCATGCACGGGACCTACATAGCTGGAGCCTACGTACCAGGACTCTGGTCACATGCCTATGCCACTCTGCAGGTTAGGAATATAGTGAAGGGTTTATTTGTCAATGCTCTCTTTGTGTCTCTGCTACCATAGGCCCTTGGTATGTTGGAGAACTGATCAGAGGGCACTACGGTGCGCTCTTCATGCATGGGACGTACATAGCCGGTGGCTCCTTGCCGGGGCTAAAAACCTATGCCTTTGCTTCAGTACAGGTAAGAATCTTAGTTGAGAATTTTGTGGATTTTAAAATTCAGATTGGTTCTTCACAATTGGGGGATTTTGAATTCAGATTAGTTCTTCATGATTGGTAGATACATGTATTACCAATACATGTATTTCAACTGTCCAAGAACTTTCATGCATGTACAAGTTACCATACATTGTACCTGTTACAATCCTCATGCCATGAAGGTCCTCAATGGTTTGCTTGTGATGTCAATGACCACAACACAAATACACAGACATAAATGAAATTCTTATACTTTTTATAAGTGTATACCTGAGTAAGTAATTTGCTACTTTTATTCATAAGTGATCATCCTCTCTCTCTCTCTTTCAAAGCACAGGTTTCTTAGTCCATTTATATATACCATATTCAGTATGTCTTTATTAATTAATGTTCAGCACATGATGTTCAGGTCAATTGACTAGGTAGGTAGGTAGGTAGGTAGGTTCAGTACATTAGAATGCTCTAGGTGTGATGATAGAGCAAGTATATCAGCTATAATGCCTTTTGTATGCTTTGCTTTTCAGATCGCCCTTTTCCATGTGCCATTGACAGTCTACCTTGCCATGCTGCTGGATAACCATCTATGCCACCTCAGCCATAAAAACAACCAAGCCTCCAACAACCATGCCAAACCCAGATACAGGCTGTATCGGCAGCTCATCGGGCTCCTGCGACTTCATGGGTTTGGGGTCTTCTTTCTCATCTGGCAGTTATATTCCAGCTATTGGGTCCTGGTTGCATACGGGACCATGTCGTTTCTAATATGTCCCCTGCGTACATGGTCTCTTCTTCTGGCCGCTTGGCTGATTTACAAGGTGCGAACGTTGCCAAAGGAGAAAGTCGCCCACCTGGTTAGATGATGTACACTGTGTATCTCAGGGTTTTAAGTTGAATGAAATTTATGTGGATTATTTTAGCAGCACAGTGTGAAAGTGAAAAGTTGCAAGTGTTGCAATGAGATGTGTGAAATATAGCAGTCATGAAGTCCAGACTTGTGTAGTGGGCTCACTTGCCACATTATTAAAGTTGAGCATGACAGAAGACAGGTGAATGTGGTGCAATATCTTGTCTTACATGGACCTCCTCACAGTATAATCAAGGGTTCATTACATTTGATGATGAGGTACTGTAAATTCGCTTATTTTAATGGGGACCTAATTTCAGAGTAGGAAGAAAAAAGAAAAGCTTTTTGCTGAAATTTGAATTGTGATTGAAATGATTATGTTGTGCAGTAGTAATACATTGAAAATGTGTATTCATGATTTCGTGTTGGAGAGCACAAAAACATTATGAAGCACTGGCAGTACTTATAGTACATTTATATTGAAGGACTAGATAGAAGCAGTCCTAAGACATACAGTTCCTGTGTCAGATGTTGATGTTACATTGCTGCTGACCACAGAAAGTGCAAACGTTTCAATCCTTTTTTAAGCCACATCGTAGCAAATATGTGTTAGATATGAAAGGTAGTGTAATGTGTGTGAAATAGAGTATTGACATCTTTTGCATGAGCATACAATTTGGTAGGTTATTGATGTTGTCTTTGCAGGTTTTGTGCATTGTGAACTCTCTGTGACATGGCAATGCTAGATTTGTCTCTGTCCAGCAACACATCTGATGGGGAATATTGATGTTGGGTGAAAAGGTCACTTACAAAAACCTGATTTATTTGCATTGGCTTGTAGTCAAACTAATCTCCAGAACCTGCCCTTCCATTCCAGGATGGAAAGTTGCTTGTTTGGATGAAAAAAAAATTCACATTCACTCAGTTTGTCCCAAAAATCTAACTTCATGACTCAAAATTGATTTAAAAAATGTTTTCTTGGCTGAAAATAACCAATTCAACAGAGCAAATTAACAAATAAATGAGCTCCCAAGCAATGATGGGATTAAAAAAAATTAAAGCTAGAGACAGTCCTGATCTACTCATTTTTTGTTTTCAACGAAAAATCTCAAAAAGTCAATCAAGAAGGCTAGATAGGTGACAAGCTGAAATGTAGAACTTTGGAACACAGTGCAAGGAAGAGATGTATACATCTGTTAGTTTACATGTTCACACATCATTCCTACACAGTCTTAACTAGACTGGTCATTTTGGTCAGTAATACATTTGTAGAAGCCTGATGTGTAAACCAAGATGTAATATTTACATGGGCAAATACAAATCAGCCAAAGGGTCACTGAAAGGAACCCTGAGCTTCAGCCAAGTTGAAATTTGAATGGACGACTGCTATATGTGTCAAAGCCATTGTTGTCTTGTTGATGTACTTATATATGTATATGTGTCGTGGAATTAAAGGTATCTAGTGTATGTATATAGTGTGAAAATGAGAGCACACTCTTGCCACACAATGTTTTGAATATGGTTCACAAGTGTGTTTATGATCTGTATGTTGATGTAACTATTTATACGTGTGATGTCACATCTGCTGTAGCCTGGACACCACCCTCCGCAGTAACCGCTAGTTCCATCTACAGAGGATGGTACCCAGGCTGTATCAGGTTTCCTCAGCAATTAAAGCAAATTTCAACAACACCACAATTGTGTTTCCTGTTGCTTCTTTTGTATGTAGTTGACCAAATCTTAATGGCAAAATGTGTCTGCATTTATTGAGATAGAATTGACACTGCTTAGAAAGATATGACAGAGAAATGTTTGTTCACACATTTATGCAATATACATAGTCAATGGCATGTAGCAAAATTAAGTTAATAAACAGACTTGGTTCATTTTCTTCTGCCACGAAAGCAGTCTAACTGTATGTATGTAATTATCATAATGGCGTAATATGCTTCGTTTTGCTGTTTCTTTTTTTTTCAAACAATGGATCAAAACCTTTGATTTGCAACATTTACAGTATTCTTTAAACTAACAACCTTATTTTACAACATCAGCATGGAATACTGCTGAAAGAGGACTGGAATGTACAAAGTACTTACATGTATAAGACCGACTGCTATAGACATATACGGTACTCTATTATTATAGCCATACTCGATTATTATAGCCATACAGCCACAGACAAAGTTGGATATCTAAGTGTGAACTATTCTATAGCTTGGGTGAAATAATGGCTACAGAGACCTTTAAGCCCTTGTTACACAACAGTAAAATGAGCCTGTCGACAAGTCGTTTTCGACGGCAATACACCAGGTGTTCTCTTGACCATCGCGCGATTTTTAAAGATCGGCTGAAGTTCACAGATCCAACAACCCCGTCGAATGTGGTGGGATAGATTTTAGGCGACAAATATGCTCCAGTCTGTGGTGATTTTTACAGTCGACAACCACCTGATCATCAATAGATACGATCGAAGCTCGTCGGCTGCATGACATGGTATAACAACGTATTCATGCGAGTAAACACTAAATACAGTGCAAGAACTAGGTGGAAACCTTGAATTTACATATAGATGCTGCCTTCATACGGATCCCACATGTCCTTGGGCAGGTCGTACACGAGGAAGAAGAGAAGCCCGGAGATGAGCGCCAGCACCATGCAGACCCAGGCGATGATGTAGGAGTATCCCCAGTACAGCACCACACCGCCGGGGCCCGGGGTACCACGGATGAAGCCGGTGTACAGCGCAGCGGCGATCATGATTAGGAGACCTAGATGTACGGACAAAACACGACAACACGACAAGGGTGATGAGCAAACAGGTGTACAGTTTGTTTTTTTTGCCTTTGACCGATAATTTTACCAACAAGCAATTTGAGAATTTTGCCCCAAATAACTTGATGGGAGTTGGTGTTAAATTTGAGAAATGATCGATTTTCACTGACACTGTATGACGAACAAGTTCTCTGTTCTTCCATTCGGAAGATAAATTCATATCTGTAATGCTACCAAACCTTTCATCGCACAACATATTTGTTCCTTCATTTCTACTATGCCAGGAAAAGTTTAATTTATTTAATGTCTGCTAGGTAACCTTGTATTTATGAACGTTTTAACATATTTAAGGTGTTGTGACCTGTACTTAGCCCTGTGTGGCCAAAATGCCCAATAAGTATCTACATTAATACAATAATGTGGCAAACAAAGCATCTTAAGACTACGACATAGCTCCTTGATGTGTGTCTTCGAAAGTTACGAATGACACTGTTCGCACCTGTGAGGATCATGAGTGCGCCGGCAACTTTGGGCTGGTTGATCTTGTGAGAAATACAGATGAATCCCAGAATGCCCAGCACCAAGGCGACGAACGCCGTGAAGACGGAGAACACCATGAGGAACCGGACGGCGTGCAGCCAGCCCTCGTCGGTACCTGGATTAAAACAGAAGGACGTTATATAGCACGGACGTAGGCCTGTCTGTCTTCAGAGCATAATGTACGAAAAGAAGAGGTTCTGATACTAAGTGATAGAAGGGGCTGACACACTTCTATTTACTAGTAAATGGGTGGTAGGCTGGTTTTCATAGCTAGACTGATATCCAAACCTATTGTAGCTCCCGAGTATTTGCTTGTAGGTTTGAATACCAGACTAGGTTTTTATCCAAATCTGTCCTGCTCGTCGCTTCATGCCCGTTATACATAACGTACAGCAAGAGTTGGGAGGAATGTTGCGAACAGTCATATATTATATTACCATAAACGAGTTTATACTCGTTTTGTATCTAACAGACGATTTCGTTGTAGAAATATAGAATATCTTTTGTTCCCCTTTTGAAGACAGCGGTCCCAAATCTTGGAGAATAACTGTACTTAACCCATCTATGGAACGTTAAAGACCCAATCCCCTCGGATTCTCTAGGATTATACGTATTAGTGACAGCGGGTTGTTGTTATAGTGAATAAGCGAATGCGTTAACGTTAGTAACGAATGGGTGGGCGTTGATAATGCATATGAGACCTGGGTGTTTTCTGAATCTATGTCATTACAACTCATTATAACCACGAGAAAAACGGTCCAATCCGAATATGTTTTGGCGACGTAAGAAAGGTCGACGCGATTTCAGTTCTTGATGAATAGACTCAACAGTAAATGCTGGCAAACTGTCTGACGGTACGAAAGTACGAGTGACTCGTAGGGTCTGACGATAACACTCACGGTACATTATACATGGCACCTTGAGTACTAAGTGCATTCGAATATCTGGTAATTGATTTGGGCGGGACACAAATTATTCGCCGAGTGGCAAACAATTTACCGCTTGGGAGCAAGACAAAGATCATGCGATGAAAACTTAAGCACGAAAAACAGAAGAGTATTTTTCTTTTCAAATTGAAAATTCACCTCAGGTTTTGACACGAAAACCGAAATAAAGGATCTCACAATGGAGGTCATTTGCTCCAATGGGAAACTCCAAAGAATGCTCTGTCATACAGGATACACTCACATAAAGGACACGAACAATAACGTGCGGCTGGGGTTCTGTGCTGCTATCTGCGCGCAAGATATACGCGAAAATCGTAACAACGTGCTGGAATGAATGTGTTTTTGACCTTTCCCAGAGATAAAACAACAAGGGCACACAAAGCTAGAGGACGCCATGGTGGTTCCTTTCATTCTTACAAAGCAGCAGTGCCTGACCTTGGACCTTAAAAGCTTGTACAATTACAGACAAGATGGGTGACATACCGATATCCAGTAGCTTACAGCTCCGGTAGTACCCCTGGAATCTGCACGATATGAAAATCCCGAAGCTCTCCCTGAAGAAGGTCTCCTCCGTGACGCGCCAGGTGCTGGTGGCGGTGGCCACGACGGTTAGGACCAGGGTGGCTGCCGCCAGCAAGCAGGCCAGGGCTCGGATCTCCTGCATCCGACAGCACAGCACCATTGTCACCTCCTTTTCTTCTTCCTCAGTTCCTCGTCCCCTATATATCCTAGATCGGACTGTTCGGGGAGTCGTAGATGCGGATTGGAGGGAGTGAAGCGATTAGATGGTAGTTGTGTCGTTGTTTTCCCACGAACTGCGTCTGGAGATGTCGTTCAACCACTGGCGATTTTCCGCTTGACTTCCCCAGTTGAAGACCAGCCCACTGCACTACTACGGACGACCCCGACCTGCCTGTGACGGGCCTGGGCGTTCCCTTGTAGGTGATTCCGCCTGGGGGTCACCTGTCACGCAAGATTATCACGCGTTATGGCGCGACTTCAGGCGAACGTAATAGCCTGAACTAACGTTGGTAACGCTACCCTCTCTATACACCCAAAAATGCATCAAAGGCACAAAATTTCTGTTATACCTTGCTATTGAAAGGTCACGTACAGTAAGCATGAAAGGTGACAGCCTGATTAGTAAGAGAAAAGTTTACTGATCTATCTCGTAATTGTTCGTGGCGGACGATAGGGGCAACATTCCTGTGGTGCCTTCAATAGGAGGAAAAGATCGTCACCCCTATCATAGGATAAAGTGTGGCATTACCAGAAATACCGTTGTGTACCGCTGGCAAATAGCTTCAACAGTTACCTTTACTTCACTCTTTGCAAGGTAAATGTCAACGAGGGTCCGCTGTATGTGGGTAAATTTATCACAAAGAGATGCATAACACCCAGTTTCTGTTCAGTACTGTTTAAAGCCTTAGCGGCAAGGAACACATTTATGTAGTGCGCTTGTCAAAGATGTCATCCATTCTATGTCTATCTATATGTCCACACTTAACACCTTTCCCATAGGAATTGATATAGACCAGTGCTGAGCTATTGTGCTCCCGTCAGGTGCCTTAGTCTAAATAGTGCGCCATACATAATTCATAGATCCTTTGTTGCCAAAATCACGAGAGTCCCTCTGACAGCATATTTCAATATATCAAAAGATCTAGGAAGGAATGTTGCCTTTTGAATCTTACTCTATGGAATTCGATACCAGACTTTACGCAACTAACGGGGATTGTAGTGTGCTGTTGAATGTGAGACGAGCATGTATAGTCATTTTGCAGAGATCCTAGGGACATGCATGGGTTCGCAGATGCAAAATTCACCAGTACAAACAGAATATCAGAATTGAAGTTACGTTGCCACACAATCGCCCATCTCCGGGTTTAACTATGCAAGATGCCTACGATATAAATGTACCCAAGAATGTGCATGAAATAAAGACTTCGTAATGGATGACGATTTAGAACTTACTATATTTAGCGAACGATAGCTATAGACCAGTGAGAATAGCCTACTGTCAGGATCAAGTAGTGACATGTGATTTGAGGGATCAATTTATGTATAAACATAGGACAAAGGATCGGAAATGATAGATTTGATATTTACGACTGAAGATTACTTTGGTTTGGATGGTGTTCAGTAACAAGGACAGGTTGGTTCTACTGTGTTTGGATGGTGTTCAGTACCAAGGACAGGATAGGAATGTTTTACTGTGTTTGGATGGTGTTCAGTACCAAGGGGATGTATGTATGTTCTATTGTGTGTGGATGGTATGGTGTTCAGCAACAATAACAGGTCTGTTCCAATGTGTTTGGTGGTGTTCAGTACCAAGGACAGGTTGGTTCTAATGTGTTTGTATGGTGTTCAGCAACAATGACAGGTCTGTTCCAATGTGTTTGGTGGTATTAGTCAGCTTGGACATGCCTGTTCAATCATTGCAGGGGGGACATACCTTAATGCCTTTAGGATCAGTTCTACAAACTTGTATTTATCTATGAGTGGATGCAATCACCTAAATGTGTAAGGTTTTAAATCCACTTTATACCGAATCATGACTGAACACTACTGAGATAACCAGTTGCAGACATTTTATATACACCAAAATAATCTCATATAACTTTACACTTTTCGATTTTTCACCAGATATATACATACCTCTTGTAGGTACATGCGCATGTATACAACACACAGTAGCTCTACCATCATTGAGAATTGTGGGACCAGATATATTTGACTGCATTTTCTATAAACCAGATATCTTCGTTCAAACATTTTTAAAAAAGGTTGTACAACAAAACTATCTCCCATACTCATAATATATCTATAAAACAACAATTCATACAATAGTACAACACCTGTCTAACTTACATGAAACATGGCAGATGTGTTGGACTAGTAAAATCCCTGGCACATCAGTTTTTCATTACAGCTACATAATATTGTAGACTAAAACCAACACCAAAATCTGCCAACATACTTCACTGTTTATAACCATTGCACTGTTTTCCAGTGTTAACATTATTGCACTTGGACATATATAAAAAAGCATTGGCAAGACACATTTACTAAAAACAATGCACTCCTTTCTTATGGCATAATCAATGGCATAATAATATATTGTAACATTCTACGAAACACTAACCCTCTGGTTCTAAAATTTCTTGAAAGCAAACTGACATACACATTCTCTAAGGAATATACAACTGCTATAGTATAAACCTTGGCCTCAAAGGTTACTGCCCTTGTGGATACTTTTTTGAAACATGTCAACATCTTTTGTAAGACAGGTAAAGTAGAAACACATAATGTTGATGGTACAGGAGCTGCGCACTATGACCCAGTGGCCTGAGATGTTGACTCCTCGTCAGGAGTTTTAGACGGTGGCTTGTACAGGGGGTCTCGGGTCATCATCAACTCCTGCATTTTCAGGTAAGACTCATGGTTTAGCGGGAAGCTGTTTTTCTGGAAAAGAAGGAACCAATAGAGGTAAGCCCACAGAAGACATAACACAACCTGCACTACCATTATTTCCTTCAATTATCTCAAAATCCATGAAATTCCTGGTTTTGTAAAACGTCATGAAAATATTTGGCCATGGTCTGATAACAAAAAGTAAAACTAGCACTACTTTATGCTATTTTCCTCAATGGTGCCTGTATTCCTACTTTCCTGCTAATGACGTCTTGGATCTTACCTACAAAGCACACAAACCTGTATTGTCCTGATTTCATACAATTAGCTACAATTTTCAAGAAATGCCCTTCATGTGATATCCTACAAAAAGTTACTGAACTTGTCAAAACGTTTGTCGACAGAAAGGGATGCTAGAGCTATATGCTGCCTGAAATCCTACTGTGAAAGTGAGCTCTCCGATCTCACCTGCACAGACAGCCTCATGAGCCCGGTGCCACCTGACCGCGACCCCAGCGTGGTGAGAGTGATCTGGTACTGGATCCCCTTCAGCAGGGACTTCAGACCTGCCTCACCTATTCTGTTTCCTACAGAGTGGAGTGAATAACATACATTTTAGGATAAAATAGGTTTTTGGATGGTGTTCAGCTCAAAGGACAGGACTGCTCTAATGTATTTGAATGGTAGCAGGGACAGATCTAACATTTTTGAATGGTGTCCAGCACCAAGGACAGATCTGTTCTAATGTATTTGGATGGTGTTCAGCACCAAGGATAGATCCGTTCAAATGTTTTTGGATGGTGTTCAGCAGCAAGGACAAATCTCTTCTTATGGTTTCAGATGATGTTCAGCACCAAGGACAGATCTGTTCTAATGTTTTTGAATGGCATTCAGAACAAAGGATAAATCTGTTCTAATGTTTTTGGATGGTGTTCAGCACCAAGGACAGATCTATTTCAATGTTTTGGACGGTGTTCAGCAGCAAGGACAAATCTCTTCTTATGGTTTCAGATGATGTTCAGCACCAAGGACAGATCTGTTCCAATGTATTTGAATGGCATTGAGAACAAAGGACAAATCTGTTCTAATGTTTTTGGATGGTGTTCAGCACCAAGGACAGATCTATTTCAATGTTTTGGACGGTGTTCAGCACCAAGGACAGATCTTTTCCTAAGTATTCAGCACCAAGAAGAGGTCAACAAAAGCTAAAGAATGATAGAAATCTATGAGATACAAGTGACATGAAAGGAGTGCTGACCCACATGAGCTGTGTTACACTCAGTCTGGAACAAGTGTTTTTGACTCCAAAATCGTCAAACAGAATGGTCCAAAAGTCTTAGTATGTACGTTGGCACACCTCATCCTCAAACTCTTTGTATTTACAGCTTTTAAGCTGCATGCAGATGGCTATGAGACATTACACACTACAAATATCACTGCACCAACTCTGAATTCAAACTAACAGGAACATGGAACAGAGTGTATCCTAACCAAACCAAACCAAAGCAGACGTGTCCTTACTGGAGATGTTGAGGTTGATGAGTGCCCTGTTTCCAGGGATGAGCAGCTCCCCATCCACTCTCTCTGCCTCCTCCAACAGGGGGTTGATAATCTCTAGGATGTCAGGAGTCTGTGGAAACAGTCAATATATATATATATTTATACTTTATATAACTTTAAACTTATGCTGTGTTTTTTGATTTGCACTTTTTTAAATTGACCTCTCCTTCATGAGTTGATAATAATGGAAATATGCATTTACAAAGTATGCATTACTACTGTGCTACAAAACTGTGCTATCAAATCTAGACACCTTGAAAAATATCTTCCCCCTTTAGAAGGCCTCGGTTCAGAGTTTTTTTTTACGAATTGGGGCCAATTTGACTGTCTCTCAGAAAAACACTAAGTGCTTCTCAAAACATCGTTATTCCAAAAATTCAATGTTTCCGATAGAAAAAGGTGCCCAAATGGACCCTGCACCCTGGCCCTTCTTACCTCAGCTTCAGTTATGGACCCTGCACCCTGGCCTTTCTTACCTCAGCTTCAGTTATGGACCCTGCACCCTGGCCTTTCTTACCTCAGCTTCAGTTATGGACCCTGCACCCTGGCCCTTCTTACCTCAGCTTCAGTTATAGACCCTGCACCCTGGCCCTTCTTACCTCAGCTTCAGTTATGGAGCCTGCACCCTGGCCCTTCTTGCCGCCCGACTGCCGACCTTTGCCCTTGGATGCCTTGCCCAGAGTTTCTGCAAGCGAAACAACTGCAATTACCCAATGGGCATCAGTTTTATAGTCCATAGGGAGGGTGGTGAGGAAATATTATTATAATAATCTCTCCAGTGATACATGCAGATTTTTCAGAATCATCTTATTATATCAACAACAACCAGTGTTTAAGAGAACAAATGCATACGTCCAATGTGTGTCTCATGGCAATGACATGCAAGTATCAATTCTTCATAAAAAGTGATGTTCTTTGCTACTACATGTTTATTGAAAACAATTTGAAGGAGAGAGATGTGTTTTCTTTGGAACAATATACCTTACACATCAATAGTATTACTACAACGGCATACTTGAGCTGAGAGAATTTGTTTTAACAAATCCATGCATAAAAGGAGTGAAAACAGCATTACCATAGTCACTTTTCCGTAACTATTTAAAAAAAATTGAGATCCACAAGATCTTTTACTTCAAGTGGCTGCATACAAAATGATACCTGTTTGTAGTTCAGATGTAAATCCTAGAGAGTTTGCTTGCATACAAACAGCATACAAACACATTTCAATCAAAACACATGCAAGAATAGAACTTCTAAATAAAGCATGCATTTCTACAGTCTAACTAACATGAAACTGTACTATATGTTGTAAAATGCAAGGTTAAAAACATGTATTTGAATAAATAGTGCCCTGATATGGATCATGATTTCTATGAAGAGGTGTTCATGATCGAAATGACTTGCATGCAAAAATGACTGATTTTTCCATTGCAAATGTTCTGTGAGTTCATCTAAAAAAACAAAACAGCATGCTTTGCAAATGCTTGGTGGATAGCTCTGCTCTAGTGCAAGATTAACAATAAATTCATAGATAGGAACAAAAACGTCTAAGTCAGAAACATGTTTTACTGATCAGAGGTTATCAAAGTAGTAACAAACATATGGGTTTGACTGATTTCTCCAATGTCATATTAATTGATAGATTAGTGATTCAGTGATTAGAGAGAGAGAGAGGAGAGAGTAACCAACACCAATGATTAACCTTTGGAAGCACCCCGCTGTGGCTCTATGGTTGTGTCCATGGGATGGAGTGAGTGTGGGATGAATGGATGGATGGATGGAGGAATGAAAAGAAACCATGTTAGTTGGTCATGGACAATACAACAATGGGGATATCAACAATTGACCACTTATATTGCATGTGAACCTCAAAACAAGTCTGAAAGAACTTCTCAGGAATGTCAAAAACATTTGCATTTGTATTTACAGTACAGTCAACCCTGTACAAGTGACCATGCCTACATAAGGACCACCTGGCTAATGGAACCACTTTTTGGTAGATAACTTTTCCATCAAAACAAGCATTTTGAATAGTGTCTATAGTGCCCAAATAGACTAGATTGTATCAGTCCCATGAGATGTTATTTTGTTGCTAAACATTGTCTGAAATGTTTTTTTCAGACTTGTCTAGAGATGAGCTCAATGTCTTTACATATTAAGCTATCCAAAGCACCTTATTACCACTTAAGGCACACAGAAGCACACCCTCATGCTTGCTAAAGAAGGCACAGCCCAACCTGTTACGGGACTATTGGCAGATCCTGGAGTTAGGGCGGTTAGGGCTCGTATCAGCAGGCACAAGTCACAACAACACATAAGGCATACATGTAGGCACCCTGAAATAACTGGCTCCCAAGCAGAGGTGGGGAGGTTTAAAGGAGGAGGAGGGCTTAGATAGCCAGCTGGGAGCTTTTGTTTTCTTCACTTGTAAGTTTTAACATTGCTCATATTTTCATTTAGAGGGACAAGGGTTGTGTTGAGCAGGAAACTTTAAGTTACCTTTGGTTGAAAAAAATGCAATGCACCAAAATGAAAGAATTCAAAATTGGAGGGTATTCAAAATTTGACAAGTAACTTGACAAGATGCAGTAGGTCATAATTTTTGAAAACCCCTTTTTATCAAAAGTGAAATATTTTACAGAAAAGAGAGCAGGAATACTTAAAGGAGGTTGGACAAGAAATCTGCACAAGCTGTTACCACAGTAGTTACCACTTTAGTTGGTGATAGTCATGCTTTTAGAGCTATATTCACAGTATTTTTCTTACCATGATTGAGTTGTCAAGCATCATGCATTAAATATAGCTTGAATCGAAACGTTTCATACCAGGAATATATTGTCAGTTATTACATTACCCTTATTTCTTTTTAAAGAATCAAGACGACTATGCTCATAGGTTTAAAACAAAGCAAAAGTTAAGTTAATCCCTGAAATAAGATGCAAACTTGGACTGATGCCATCTCACCTTTCTTCCACTTGTCATCTTTTCCCTTTCCCTTTTTGTCATCTTCCTTTTTGTCCTGTAAGTAAGAGAAATCTCTAAACTCATCACGGCAATAAGCCACACAGAATACACATACAGTGCATCTAAGGTCTTGTTGGAGCAGTGAAGAACTTTGTCAACAAAGGACTTCAGAAACAATTTATTACACACCAACATAACAAAAATCTGGAGAGTTTTAACACATTGCCTGTAGAAAAAAGTATTTCTTATACAACATGGTATTGAATCTAACCTTCTTTGCTTTCGAAGAGGCCCGCCCAGACTTGGCCATGGACTTGTCCAGCTGTGACCTGCTGCTCTGGCTGCCTGGCCTGTCCCGGGACTCCGCTCGTCTGGAGATGGGCTGGGATAGCAATATAAAGGACAGTCAGCCCTCTTTTAGAATATTCTACCTACAATGGCCTGTATATGTGTGGTTCAGCACCAAGGCCAGGCCTGTTCGTTTGGTGTTTAGTACAAGGGACAAGTCTGTTCTGAAGTGTTTGGATTATATTCAGCACCAAGGACAGGTCCAACAAAACTATAGGATGATAGAAATGTGGGATGCAAGTTTTTCATTGAAACAAGTGTACTGACTTTCTGTTTATGTGCAGTTTATATCTCAGATGACAGAAGTTTGTTATATCAGCAATTGGGCAGCTAAATTTCAATGGATCTTTTTTTTTGTTGCTCCAAACAAGTGTGAATAAAACCTTTTTCTTTACGTTTCTTGACTTGTTTTTATGCTGCTGCATATGTCTTGCTATGGTATTTGCATTATATACACATTCTGTAAGATTTGTAGATGACCATTTGTTTCTTTTTTAACTTGAATCCATTGTATACTTTGCTGGGGTGAGAGTCAGTAAAGGTGATCACCCCATCTACATGTGAGGTGAGCTTTCGTAAAGAGATAAATTCAATACTCACTGATCTCCTGACATCAGGGGCTCCCTTCTCTGACAGAACTTTCCTCCTCTCCACGACTTCCTCATGGGTCAGGGAAAATCTGGACAGCACCTGCAGACAAAAACAAATGATCTGATTGGTCTGGAACTTCTCTTTTAAAATGCAATAAACAGCATGATTGGCCAAAACTTTCAAACTAAGATGTAACCACTGATCTGGTTGGATGAGACCTTTGAAGAGGAAGCAAGCACCTTTGAAGTGGTTAGATGCACACCTGATTACAGTGAAACAAAATGGATTAATAAAAAAATATCTTGAAACTCACCTCTCCAAACTTCTTAGCAGCTTCATCTCCGATGGCATTATTGGCAATGGACAGAACTAGAAGTGTCCTGTTCATCCTCAAGCCCTGGGAAAGTAGAGTAGTCTTTCAAACAACATTCATGGAACAGCCGTTTAGGCTTAGACACATTCTTTATAATGCAATCAAAAGAGGGTTTAACTTATACTTCTGAGACAAAATGATGGACATCTGTGATAATAAAAAAAAGCATTTAGATTTCATATTCTTGGTGGTGTAATAAAGACACTTATGTCAATGGTGCTTTGTACTCCACAATTTGTAGATTTTAACTTTTAAGTTACATTTGTAGTACAAAATAATTTAAAAATTTGTAGTACAAAATAATTTGTAGTACAAAATAATTTAAACATTTGTAGTACAAAATAATTTAAAAATTATTTTGTACTACAAATGTATTCCTGGACAGATTCATAACTTTGAAAAAAAGACACTTATCTTTATCAAAGACAGAAGGACAATGCCATCTACTCACATTAGCAATGTAGCATGCCCCTGCGTCTGTGATCATATTACTGTTGAGGTTGAGGGCACACAGACTCTGGTTCCGTGTCTTGGCTGTGGACAGCGCCTTTCCGATCAGCTCTGCACCCTTGTCCGTTATCTTACAGCTTCTCAGGGACATACTGACAATCCTGTAAAAAACATTTAGGCCAGATGTTGGTGAGATCCTTTAAATACAAATGATTAGTTACTTAATAAACTGAATGGATCTTGCAAATGGTCAGACGTTTCAGATGGCATTCACCACCTTTTGTCAGTGAGTCGCTTAGGTAGTGGCTGCAGGTCATCGAACCTTGCGCCATTCCCTCAGTCACTGACAAAGTAGGTGGATGCTACGTGAAACATCTGACCAGTAACAAAATCTATCCAGGTGCTTGAGTAGCTCTTGTTTGTGTAGGTTATTACCTTAATATCTCAACTTTATTGACATGAATTGTAAACACATTACTGGTACCAAGTGTAAGTTATAACGCTAGTTCACCTTAATCTGTGGGGTAACCTAGATTCGTTGTTGTAAAAAAATGAGTATTTAGAGATTTCAGGTCAACGTCGTGGGTTTCAAATGTCAACATTTTCAAATATTGCAATGTGAAAGTACCTTCCATTGACTTAACGATACCCTATTTTTATATACAACGGTTACCCTAGCATAAAGGAGAACTAACGTTTAAGTTCAAGTTATAAATTTTACAATAGAGTGTTTCTGCCCCTCCACCAAAAATAAAGCAAAGAAAGCACATCCTGGTTGTAGAAAGGATTTCTCCTATATCCTTGACTCTACCACATCATAATGATGAATTGTGCATTCTAGCATCTTTTAGCAACAGAACAGCTAATATGAAATAATCTAAAGTACATGAGTCAGCCCTTACATGCTGTCCTCTCCTATCAGTTGATGGAAACCTTCCCCTGGCACAGGGTTCCCATCCAGTTTGACAGTCCTGGGGAAAATCACAACAATTGTCAGTAACTGTTGGATTGGACATAATCAACAAGTTAACTGTGAAAAGAAGAGGATTTGCTAAAGCATATCGTTTTTCACAAATTTCATAAAGAATACCACTGTAAGTGAGACTGGCTGTGGAAATGGTTAAAACCGTGTTTCAAACTTCAAACAAAACTGAGACGCTTCAGGTTTGTATCAACTAGTAATGCAAGCTGGTGTGTTATGCCAAAGGGCATTTATACCAGCCATATTGATACAGATAAAGATAATGCCTTACCTGAGATTGAGACACTGTGAGGCGACTGCTGCAAACTGAGCCAGCGTGTTGTCTGTCAAGCCAACATTCCAGAAGCTGTGGAAAGAAAGTAAGACATGTCACAGTGTCATCAAGAGCATAAGACTTAATGAGAACAAAACTCAGTGTGTCCATAGTGATAGTCATAAGATACTGCTCTTGTCTGACCTTGCCAACACTTCAGAATCAACCTCACTATTGTTTGTATGTTTGTATGTATGTATGTATGTATGTATGTATGTATGGTCAAACCAGATGTCTACATGTATGATTACAGGCCAATATACAGCAGACGTAACCAATCTCAAAAAACGTATAATATTATGTAGATTCTTTCACTTACTCGATTGTATGCAGTTTGTCCGCAGCAGGGAAACACTGCTTGAAGATATCAATGTACTTCTGGTCCACTTTCCAACCTGGAACAGAAATTGATGACTTAAAAAAATTAATTCCTTTAAATGTGATCTAGCCTTGCCTAATTCCTCAAGTCAGTTAACAGTCAACATTAACAGTGAATATGTTTTCAAACAACATATCACTATTTTATCCAAACCAATCCTGATTGTGTAATGATAGAGTTCATCTCTCATAAGATGTTTAAGGCAATTGCTACACATAATATAAGCCCAAATAAGAAGCCCACCAAGTTCCCATTTACCTCTGATGTAGACCTCAGTCATGCTCTTCTTGTCCTCAGGTTTCTCCAGCTCCACCTGTACCTTTGGCTTAAAGTAGTCAAACTTGTCGCTGGTGGTGTAGGTGGTGGGAGGGGGCTCCTCCTGCTCCGAGGGCACCGGGGAGGTCGGCTCCTCCACTTTCTCCTGCAGAAAATCAGTAGTCAATAACACTGCCTTCTTTAACACAACACTTCTAACAGGATGTTTATACCCTGTAATGTTATATAATCCTACCACAGAGCTGTATATCATAGATGTTTCGCTGGTTGTTGTGAACTGTAAAGACATGCTGCATGTGAGTTGAGACCATTCTGAGTTGAGATAATAAGTTTGTTTTCACAGCAGACATGGAGGAAAAGAGTGACTTTCCATGAAATATCTTGAAAGAGTTCATTGTCACAAAGGTAACAGGATTGGTCTGTATGTGGCTGTTAACTTGGGGGCTAGGTTGAAAATGATAGTTCAAACACCTGTGTAGTTTAAACACCTGTGCGTTCACCCAAAATCCCCTAGCCACAATTTGCTATAATGGCCCTTTTCTACCATCACCTTATAAGTAAAAAGACCCTTCATTTTAAAATACACCATATCAGTTTCACCCAATCACCTTTAAAACACCATCACCTTCACCTGCTGCTTACAACACTGGCAGCTAAGCACCTTTCTAATGAATGATCTATGTTAAAGAACTATTGGAAACACCTCTATAGAATAGCCTACATCAAGACTAATGTGATATACAGCTAGCCGGGTAGCTATCCATATCTAGCTACCTGGTCCCTATCCAAGTATTTGCAACTGATTATTGGATCTGGACCAGGTAGCTAAATGTAAATATGGACGGATACCAGGCTAACACAGAGCAACTACAGCCATTGCAGTTCTCAGTATGTTCCCATGACTACCAGTTAGGATACCTTGCCACCGCTACTGCCACCTACACCGAGCTGTTACAGGGAGGACTGTGCTATTAGTAGTGACAACCACACACTTACCATACGTGTACTACGAGCACTTTTACAACTCTCTCTTTGGGACATGGGGGTGGCAGACTTGTTTAGGGGGAGAATGCAACATTCAGACGTTAGTATCATCATTCAAAGTCTCCAATAACCAGGAATATTACAACAATGCTACTCTGCTGATTTAGTACGATAATCACTTTTATCCGTTGCCTCTACAGGTAGCTTTTTTTATAGAAAAGTTTAGCACATTTGCATGGAAAACAGAAATGCTGGTTCTAATCTAAGAAATTAATAAATACAGGTTTCAAAGCTACAGCAAATATTCTAACACATAAACGACAGGCTGTACTGTTCACTATTTGTATCACCAGTATGCCCTTTGGTGTAACACACCAACTTTACTGGCACGCATCACGGCAGCAGCTGGTTACTTTATACTGAATGACCATCCACAGCTAACCTATGGAAATCTAGCTGCAAGCCTTTAAGTGTAACTACTACTAACTAACTGTGACCTTCATGTACCTTAGGGTCAGGAGGAGGAGGTGGCCCCGGCCTATGGGGCCTTGGCACCACCTTGGGGATCTCCATCAGCCCCGCCCGGTTACACAGTTCTGTATAGTCTGCCTCAAAATCACCTGTGCAACTGTAGGGCTCTGTAACACAAAAAAATAAGATATAAATCTCTCAATACTGCACAGATTATTTCAAAAGAGAGTTGAACTAAGCATCTATTATTAAGGACCAACTGAACTGACCATGGCGCAAAACTCCATTGTCTCACGAGACTGAAGGATACCAACAACAAAAATTTCCAACAGAAATTAATTTGCAGAGGGAGAATTCATAAATCTAATGTCCTTGATTTGTGCTATCAGTCACTTTAGAAAGCCACAAGAAAAGTTTTTATCATGAGGTACAAAATATTTAGTGCCAGTCCTAATGTTTGTACTATCAAAAAAGAAGCAAAGTTATAAGTGTTGAAGCTGCTCATACAACAGGTTGCAAATGATCACAGGATCGTAAGAACACCCTGACTGTCATGCGGATGACATACCAGGAGATTTATTACCGTCCACATCTGAAGTGTCATGAGAGGTCGCAGAGGTCGCACTGCGGTCCCCCTTCATCACTCGCTCCAGCTTCTTCCCCATCTTCACTTTCTTAGCCGCACTGCAGGAAACACAAATGTTTTGTTAAGCTTAAACTTGTTGAAGGCCTGTTGAGCCGTCTTTGACAGAGGGTACATACAAGTACCAGCCTATCATAACACAAGAAAATCTCCTAGTATTGGGGCACTTCATGTCAGACAATAGAGTAGCATTAGCAAGTATGTTTTATGTAGAGGATCCAATTGTGAAGAAACGATTGGTTCGTCAGTTGTAAGAACATGCATCAATTTTTAGGGAGCATACAGATGCAGAGTCTTTTAACGTATTATATTTTGCTAAGGTGTTATGTGGCCAGTCTCGTTTCCCCTTGTTTTTGAGCTCTTATCATACATCATGTAATTAGTATTATTAATCAGCACCAACACCCCCCACCCCCACAAGCATGTAAATATCCTATTTGTTGCATCAAGCCAAGGAGGCAATGGTTGTAACACTTATACCCTCTCTGATACTTTCAAACCCTTAACCTCTTCTTTCCTGTACAGTACTAGAGTCTCCTTTGTCCCACAGTAGTACATGCCTACCTACAGGCGCACACCACCAGAACAGCAGCACGTTGAGACTTGACATCAAACAAAACAAGTGACCTGTAAACATACTTGGACTACCAACTAAATCAGCATTTTGGTCCCAAAAATCATCGTATAACGTAACATCTAGAGTACAGTAGCTACTGCTAACTGTACAGTGACATGCTTACCGTGCTGGTGAGTGAGCAAATTGTCTGTCTTTGTCCCCAAATCAGGTCAAGTTTGCCAAAGGTCGATGTTTTTGACAAACGTGAACAGAAAAGATTTATTTACAGAAGAAGCCGCACAACACCCACTTTGACACTGCTAGATTCCTACGCTAAAAAATAGTCCTCCTGAAAAACACCCTATAGCTTTGACACAAAAGACGAAAAAGTGCTATACTATGTACTGATTGAGAATCAAAAACACCGTGTAATGGGAAAAGTTAATTTAATTTGCAAGTTTTGCCATTTCCGTGTGCAAAAATACCTAGAGACATCGCAAAATATATCAATGCGCTGAATGTTGTCTCTAGCAACTAAATCTGCGCACTGGGTTCTGCGCACAGGTGAGCGGGAGCCTCGTTCTGGTGCAAAACTTTGGTACAGGTAAACAAATTTCAGGAAAGGTGTGCATGCATTTTAGCGTATTGACGCACTGTGTCTCAAGGCATGAAAATATCAACAACGATACTTCGAATTCTATAAAACACTTCGTAAGGTTACTAGTACTTGATTTGTATGATGAAACGTCATATAACGTTATACTTGTAATTTGCAATTTATGAGAAAAAAAACTGTACTCTTGATAATAAACCATGAACGTGCATGAATGTTTGGATTATTCTGATAACGAAGAATTGCACATTCATACCCTATCGGGCTATTACAGGCATATAGATACAAAGGGTACGTAGTAATACAGTAAACATGTTTTTTAAAGACTATTCTAAAACATGGATTCTAAAACTAGTCTAATACATTTGTTTGGCTTCTTCTCGTTTTTAGTAAATGTTGAATATGTAGCTTGAGATATGTTTGTATAATGTCGTTTGGTCAAAACTCATAAGAACGTTACATGTAATTTGCAATTTATGAAAAAAACTGCTAAGTACTCTTGATAATAAACCATGAATGTGCATAAATGTTTGGATTATTCTTCTAACGAAGAATAATTGTCTTATAATTACGCAATGCCAGTGAATATAATGATTAAGAATCCTTACAACATGATTGGTGCGAGTTCACTCAGATTGTGGCACGCTATAAAATCAAACAGAAGGAAAACGACAATATCATGTCGTTGGTTTGGATAGGCCGCGGTGTAAAAAATAAAAGAATCAATCATTTTAAGAGCAATATTCTTTATCTAACTGATGAGAACAACGACACGATGTTGTTTGTGTTGCACCATTGTTACACACTTGTCCCCTTGGACAACCTTTGTTAAGATATCAGATAACCTTTGTTTAGATATTCAAATTTGTAAGATTACTATAATTAATCTCCTATAGAGTTGATGACTACCAGTCCAACAACTGCTCAACGTCCAGACGGTAAATTTATTACAACAGACAATTTTGTTTCACGTGTTTTGATTAAACAGCAACATCAACGTAACGCAGTTGTACCTACTGCTGGACTTGTACAGCCATTTGGTGATAAATCTCTAAGCAGATGTTTGGTGGCAAATCGTTATACATTCTATGCGCAAACGCGGTATTCAAAATGACATTCTGTTGGAAGATGTGCTTCGAGATTTATACGTTTAGCCAAGTCCAGAGTGTCGAAAACTGCCTTTGTTTTCTGTATGTGTTAAGGTGGCATGTTAAACTTATGGTGACCTTCGAACAAATGATTTACGACATATATCTACAAGTATCAATATTGACTAATATTGACGCACAAATCACGACCAATGTGTTGCATACCTCCCCTTAACTTTTGATCGATTCAAAAGGTCAAAGAAAAGGTTGGAATGTAATAAACTAGACGAAATCAAACCAAACTGAATACAAGAGTTGCGTGACCAAATGTCAGTCTTCAAAACATGACTAAGGGCTCTATCAGTGAACGATACACGACAAGCGTAGTTGTAGTACCGTATTAACTCCTCACTTCGAGAAAGAGAAGAACGTTGATCGGGGGACAAATTTCGTTTGATCGGGAAATCCATTCATCGAATACTCTCACCTCTTAAACAGCTCCTTCCCCGACAACCGTGATTCCGGACGGTCGGTCATTGTGTCCGTACTGACTGGCCCACCGTGCGGTTTTCAAAACTCTATCCTCAACTTTTTCAGTTGTTTGCCATGCAAGACTGAATCCGAATGGCGCACCACTAGGTCTCCGTAAACAGAAGGCACTTGTAACAATGAGCGTCACGGCTAATAGCCCATAACAGTCACAACGATATACGGATCAAAATGCCGTGAATTCCGACTCGTCACCTGTATTCACCCCGCCTATACAGCCGCCGTGACGCCCCCTACCGAGGGGTAAAGATCGACAGGGCCGTCATGACCCTGGTTTCACCAAAACAAACAGCTGCCTTTATTCTCGAGGTTTACAGAAAGTCGTAAGGTAGGTTCAGGTTACGAATTTATAGTAGGCGAGTCGGAAAGTGCAATTGTGCAGTTGTTTTGGGGAAAGGCCAGGACTAAACAAGGCCGTCAAGTCGGTTACAGGTGCCCTTTTGTCCATTGCTTAGAACTCCGCACTGCAAACGGGAATGGACACGACATCAAGGCTTTACGTATATCGAACGTTTATTGACGGATCCGGAGTTAAAGGGCTTATGCCCAAGGCCGTCTACCAATGGAAAACAGGTGATTATAACTATAGTTAACTCGACACTTCCGTCATCGTGGAGAAAGTAAATTTGCTTGGGACTTTAAGGTAGCCTTGTCTCCTTGACGACAGCCATAATTTCGACAGCAAATGACCGAGAAAATTAACTACTAACATGGCAAATAGGGACTCACATATCCGTCCCTATTGTTGACTTTCAAAATAAACCCCGAAAGCTATACTTACACAAGAGACTGTAATTCGCATAAATTGCTAAAGGCTCAACTAACTTTTGGTCTGAGAATCTGCAGTCCTCCATGGCCAAATGCACGGATTATGCGTTCCCACAATCTCAAGTCGCGGTATTATCTCATTACAAACTGCACAAGGTACGGCTCTGTTTGTGCACAGTTCTCTGCTTAGGTAAGTCTGGACATGGTTTATTTGACCAGAGCTGATCATTAGGCTATAATCTAATCAGGATGGGGGTATACACCCCCGTCTCTACGCAACCAAAGTAATTTCCTGACAGTTTGATAAGGGGCATAAATTTTCTGAGCTCTTCTACTGGGCTTCGCGTTGTCAGTGACCACCGCGTAGTCAATGGTATCCGTTTTATGATAGTTAATAGAGTAATAAATAGTGGAACTTATACCAGGCTGTTGCGAATGGCCAAGAAACTAGGCTAGCGTACAAGACATCGAGAGGTCACGGGAGTCGCTTCCTGGCACTCCTGGCCAGACGCTGTGTCATCGGGAGAGGCACTTCACATGACTTTCCTCACTCAAACCAGGTGTAGAAATAGGCAGCTGGCTTCAGTTGGGAAGGTAAACGGCAGAAAACAACCCGTGGGCCCTCCGGTTGCCTCGAAATAGTTACTTTTTTTCTATCATATAAGTCGCAGCCACCAATTCTTTTTCAACTTAAAGCCTCCACCGTTACTGACACTTCTACAACCCCATGTTCTAAACATTCCGGTCAGTCCTCCTGAAGACTGGAAATCTGGTAGAAAAGTAGACGAACCGCAATAATTTTTGTTTTGAAAAAGCTTACCTTCTCTAAAACAATTAAAAATGTTATTCATCAACGATTATTGTTTTCTGATCTGCCAAGTTATCCCAGTTCGAAAATTGATTTAGTAACCCGCTGCCTGTTCGCCCTCAAAGGCTATGGAAAGTTTACCTTCGCTGAGTCCTACCAAGGAGGTTGAAAAAGAAGCCTCCTTGGTTCTACTATAGTTGGGTACATGTACCTGAAAACTGCTATGTACAGTATATCGCAAGGTGGCGCCTTTCGATGATACTACTAGTAACTTATCGTCAGGACCAGGTGTGGTCATCTCGATGGCAGACATCCACACCAGACACAGCAAAATAAGAGCTGCACCATCAACAATCTACCTAGTTTCAAGCAACTCTCTAAAAAGAACCGATGTCCGAAACTCATGACATAATACTGGGGGTCATACGAAAGCAGATGACATAACGTTCAACTTTACTGTTCTATCCCTCAATATGGCGGCAGACAAACGATTCATTTTATCATCAGGCACAACACCGAACTGGTCACAGGGTATTTTTTGTGTTCAATCTGGGGATTATTTTGATACGATAGCCTCTTCATTTGGGTGGAACAAAAAATGTAAAAGAATGCCGCAGGGCAAGAAATCAGGTAGTATGCACATTTTTGTTGCCTCAGTGGAAAAACAGTCCTTCACAATAGCCACAACAACACAAACAGCGAGGATACAAACCTTCCCGATTTGGGAGAAAGCAATTTCTTGAGAATCATGTTGCCGAGTCGCGACCGCGGCCGGGCCACAAGTACTGGCCTGGACTTGGTGGCCGAGGCTCGTCCCTCCGTCACTGTGGGCGAGTCCTTCCCGCCGCTGTCGGGTGGCGTGGCTCTGGTGTCACCTGCAACACTCCCAGGCTCATCTTCAGTCCCCGCTAGTCTCATTTTAAATTTACTGGGGCCTGTGGGTGGTGTAGGCTTCCGTACACATTCGGCTGATTTTACAGATGAGTTGGGCGTTTCTTCATTCACACCGTCAGGAGTCTTCGTGCCCACTTCGACATGTTTAGTCGAAGGCTCCTCGTCTTTATCTGGGGTCTTTTTCTTCCCTGATGTAGTACCGGCATCACCATGAGTGTCTTCTTCTGTTGCAACTTTCTCCACAGAAGGTGCGGTCTGGTCACTGTTAACGTTCTCAGACGCCTCCTCGCCTTCTTCGTCGTCCGCATCTTCCTCTGCCATTCTCTGAAGAAGTCTCCACATGATGTCTACTCGTACTTTTACCCTCTTGCTTCTCAAAAAGTCCCCACTTGCCCCGAACCTATGATGTGTCCGCTCTAAACACTACCCTGACTCGCCTAGCAACCGCTGCGAGGCGGCGTTACGTGCGCTGTCATACACATGTCATGGTACAACCATACAGGCTAGATGAAATATTATGTGCACAACTTAGTGGGGTAATCAAGTGCGTATCATTGACTCGACGCACGATAACGCACGTCCAGGCCAAGATGTTCTCGAACTATCATAGTCATACATTATTTCATTTTACTCGATTTCGTAATTGCTACTGGAAATGGAAAAATAGTAAGGGGTAACTACTGAATGCCCAGTTTACCCAGTTCGTTATGAATGAAGAAGGATGGATATATCTTTTATGAAGGATGATAATGCAATGTACCAAATAATAATCTGTGTATACAGGACATTGGTTCTGGCCTAATTGTAACCCCCAGGATGTACTGCTCTATTCATACATTGTATACGCTATAACGCACTGATGACACGCAAGAGGGCCATTTTGAAAACCTCCTAATACCACTGACCTTTCGTCCAAACAACACAACAGACACGCGAGTCCTATTGTATATTCATGCATCAATGGGTAAAATAAGATAAACATGCGCTCAGGAGCTAAAAATGCTGAGGAAGATCGAGTTTGTGCGAAGTTTTGTCTGTGCGTGTGAAAAGGAAATTCTGAGTGACCGCCTGAGTATTACGGTTGTTGTAAAGGCTAACGAGAGGGCAACAATGGAATGAACCGGTGAGAAATCAACACCATGTAGTTATGTTTTAACGTTAACACTACAGCCGGAAGTCTCAGATAACGACATAATCCCTTAGACGATACAGACTCTGACATTGGCCATTGAACACTCCGAATACTTCACCCTTGACTTCAACTTCGCTTTGACAACAAATCGAAATCTCTCTTTCTTTC
Source organism: Branchiostoma floridae (assembly GCF_000003815.2). Lineage (NCBI taxonomy): Eukaryota > Metazoa > Chordata > Leptocardii > Amphioxiformes > Branchiostomatidae > Branchiostoma > Branchiostoma floridae. The sequence continues at coordinate 8,748,598 of NC_049979.1, forward strand.
TAATATAGCTGTAAATCATTCATAGCCACGATTCACTGCTGAAGTGAAAGAACTAAGTAGCTAGGAAAGATATAAATCATTACACCTGTCACATTGTTGCACATATACATAGTGGTACTTGTGTGCTACTGGAACTGAAATACTCGTACTTGCACGGGAAAAACGCAGGTGTACGGTAGCGTTGCATTGCCTCGAGGCAAATAATGTATACTATGAATGGAAATTGTTAAATGTATGATGCATCGATATGCACGAAACTTTTGAAAAAGGCAATTTGTCGTATATGAATTGGACAAATGGGCATCTCGGAACTAATGCTTCAATCACCATTTTGGATAGAAAAGATCTCAGGGACAACTTGAACTAAAGTTTGTTGAACAAGGACCACTAGCAAAACACGAAATGAACCAGACAAAAAGATCAGTGATGGCAAGTTACGAGTACGAAAAGGTATATTCTATTCACTATTTTGTAATAAGGAGATCTTCGACTTTTAGCAGCATACAGCACACACGTGGACCGCCAGTTCGCTTCAAAGCTACGGGAAACGAGACAACTCAACTGAAAGTAAGAAACTCTTGAACACAAAATGTGGCGAGCGAAAACCGCACGTATAGAAACTTACCTGCGGAATGCGTCCAACCCGCTCCTACCTTCCATGTTCCAAAGGAACAGCACAAACCTTGAGCGTAAGATTTTTATCTGAAATATTATTTTGTCAACAAGCTGACGCGATGCTTCGGTTTATATCCAAGCCAGCCAAATTTTCTGGGAATGTCTAGTGTACACCACACTCGGTGTTGTGTCGACGGCTTTGTCGTTTATGGAACTGCCTTTTGAAGGTTGATCTGTGACTGCTACGTGATTAATACAAACTAATCTGATTTCAAGCCATGGAAACGGTGACAATGGGCATTGAAAGCATTGTCAGTTGGTCAGAGGCAGGGCCTAGACTGAGGGGAACAACATACGCCCCCAGTGAGCCGTGAGGGGAACGTGAGCTTACATGACAACAGACGTGCTTAATCATCACAATTAAGGCTCCGGGCAGCAAGCAGGTGTCACGTAAGGACTGTCACGTATTGTACTGTCCTGTCCTGTCTGCCAAGTTCTCCTTTGTATGTCCCTCCTTTTGAAAAGACCGTCAGACTAGAAAGACAAGCCTAGGATAGGTTATAAACACGGTGTCAAACATCTATTTTGACACCAAACAGGTGTTGGGTCAACTCAGTAAATGTTAGCAAGTTAGTCAAGTTGTTGTCAAAGAAAGCTACAGGCTTCCGTTTCAAATTTCCACAAATTAAGGTCAGCAACTGAGTACGCGCAATGCGTACAGAAGGGTGCGGTGCTTTTTAGGAAGAAACTTGATTAGAAACTAATTACAAGAGCTGTTCTGTCATAGTAAATATCTGCTCATGCATGACAAGTAGGTGATTTCGTTTACTAAGGTTTATGCTTAGATGCTTAGGTATGCCAACTGTGATGCTGCCAAATAAATGAAAGGAAAAGTTTTGCACCAACCACACGTGGATCTTGCTGCAGTTAGACATGATATCGGAAGGGGCGCTGTTACGCAAGTGGAGAATTGGTCACATTCGTGAAATGATGAAATGGACCAGACTGTCTAGTGATCTTTGAGAACAGCAATTGCACACACAAGTGCAAATAGGAAATGGGCGAGTTTATGTACCCGTAAATTATATTACGTACACCGGCGGTTCCATCGGAATGCTAGGCTATTTGCTTCTTGTCGCACGGGTACTTATCAGTTGATCCTCCGGCTTTCTGTTCCCATTTCCGGAATCATTCGTGCCATCTCCATGCAGTCCAGTGTAAAGCCAGGATCAAGCACCCAGGTAATATGTCCATTTGTTATCTCGTTATCTGTTAATACATATCTTATGGGGATCCGCTTTCTAATCCAGGGATTACAAATATACATAGTACATTGTATTGTTCCTTTGTATCATTTTCCTTCAGTTGTATGTTTTACCCCCATAAAAAACGGAGGTACATGTATTGTGATCAGGGGTCTGTTTGTTTGTTTGTTTGTTTGTTTGTTTTGGGTGTGTGTCCGCAGTTATGTGAATATTGTACGGTGGCAGCATGTGAGGCGGAAGTTGTGTCATAGGATACTTGGAGAATTGGAAGTATGTTTGGCTTGGCTCAAATGGTATGACCCACTCAATAATGGGTACCCACTTACACTTACAGCTTGTTAGAAGGATGTTCAGCTAACTGTATCATGATCAGGCTCTTGTTATAGCTGTTGACCTTTCGAGGGTAGAGATGATTTTTCCATGAAAACTACCGTCAAGGACGTATTCATTTGGTAGGAAATATGTTGTTATATATTAAAAACGTAACCTGGTAAACCATGATCAACTGGAAGCCAACTGTTATGGAGATATAATGTAGATTTTACGTTACACATTCATAAAACTTGAATAACATTTCCACAGATCCATGACTTTTCAGAAGTAAACGATGCACTAAACTCTGTACCAAATACCAGTACACGTAATGTTCATGATATACTCCATTCACGACAGGTTTCCACTCTTAAGTAATCTGTATAATCAGAGAATAACTTTATCCCGGTTGTCATTAATAAATCTTTTAGGAATCCTGTCATCTGTTTTCCCACCACTTGTTGACTTTTAATTTCTATCCAATCGACAGTTCATTTGTTTTAGGCTTATCTATTAAGGTTGGTGGTTGCTTAAGCCAGGCTGTTCTTTACCATTGTGTTTGCTCCATAAACACTTTTTGACTATTAAGGATGATATGTAGACCGTTGTGATGGATGTTTACCGGTTAGTTAGTAATTTATGCACTATCTGCACACTATCGGATGGGGCCGACGAAATAAGCAGATCCTGCAATGGCATAAGATAGTACCATACTGGCCAAGGAGTGTAGTCTGCTAAGAGGTGTACATTTGTAGCGAAACACACCCCTCTGCCAGCATTTGATACTATCTTATGCTACCGTAGGGTCTGCTTGGAGATTACGACGAAAAGCCGGCGACCCTGTATCAGCAATCATTGGAACTGCTATTTGAAGTGACTGACACAATTATCATCTTTAAAAAAAAATTTCCGAATTCTAGTAGATTTTCAGAAGATGTTTTAAAACATGATCTAAAAAAATGCACATTGACTCTTCGAGCCAGACAGGATTCGAACCTGCAATCTTCTGATCCGAAGTCAGACGCGTTATCCATTACGCTACTGGCCCTAATCATGACGCTGTAAGGAACATTGGCGAACCTGTTGAGAATGGCGTCTATCAATCCAAGTAACCACAATGTACGGTACGACTATAAACGAATGAATGAAGACCTTTCTGCACAATTTTGACACACCGGAATAAGTACAGGTCACAACAGAAAATATGTTGATTCTGATTGTTGAACAAAATTAAACTTCTCCTCGCTTTTCAGTTGTGGTAGAGATAAAAGAACAGGTGTGATTTACGAAGGATGGTATAGCACTACCCAGCAGTGGGCAAAATCTTAAGAATTGGATTTCGTTTGACTTGTCTTCGTAATGAAACTGACACTTGTTTTGAATTCTACGGAGAGATTTTATGACGACAATTAAAAAAGATGCACAATCATTTCTTTGGCCGAGCCAGACAGGATTCGAACCTGCAATCTTCTGATCCGAAGTCAGACGCGTTATCCATTACGCTACTGGCCCTATTCATGCTTCAGGAATACACAGAATTAACACTTGTAACAATTGCTGAAAACGCTTATCCTCGTGTGGCACCTCTGCTAAACGTAAATCAGCGTACTAAAACACACCAGGACATGGCTGATTTATCTTACACGTTACACATCAAATTGGTTATAAGCTCTTAGAGCTGCCTTGCCGCATAACTGAAGTAACTGCAATACTACCGTAACGGTTCTGGAAGTGATATGGGAATGCAAATGCTATATTCCACCTTTTCCATTACAAGTGTCTTCGTAACATTAACTGAACTGTTTATAAAACACAGCGTGATGTAAACAAGATGAAGCATTGCTGCAAACCCAAATCTCTTTTGTTCAGTACTAAATACTTTCCCTTGTCCGTTGTCCAGGTAACAATGCCCTATACACCTGGCTTCTTTTCAGGTGTGTCGTTTGTTTAAATCTACCCAACACACTAAATGGCGTTCTAACGATCGCCGGTGTGTTGTCGTAACCCCGGACAATTCTTTACTTCTCAAAGCGATTAGTAACGATGTTGTTTGCAGAACACTTACTCGGGGGAACGGTTCAAGGTACCCGCCACCTGGTCCCCTTTTCTACCCGGGCAGGCCGACTGTTTGTGCAATATAAGTGGTATTTTGATCGGCCACTATTGCTTGCTTTCCCCCGACAGTTCCGGGGTTTCATGTACATATCCGAGGCTATTAGATCTGTACTCTGCGGAGGTACGGGCGACAATGGGATTCGTTGATACAAAAACATGTATAGAGCTTCTACTGGACTGACGTTATTGGGAACCAGGGATACAGCACACGGGTGACATCTGGGGATTAGGTATAATCCCATTTTAATCTTATTGTTATATTCTATTAACTCTATCTTATAGAAACGACTTTGAGATTCCATTAACTACCATGCAGGTGCCTATAACACAAACCAAACCATGCCAATACAGACCACTGTGTCACAAAACGGCAACAGAAAAACTATCCACTTCAGTTCGACACTGAATGTACAAAATGTAGTTTGGTCTAACGTGTTGCTGAGTAAAACTCTCCCCACGATCTACCCAGATAACCTCACGACCTTGACACTCATGCCTGAAGCATCCCTAACAACGTGATATCAACGGTCAGTAATAACCACCTCCCACGACGGTCCCGTTACCTCAATCAATCTATTGTTGTCTCGTTAAAAATTACCGTCTACTTGCCATCACCAAGGGACACTCAAATCCTTCAATAGACCCATTACGGAGAATCCCTAGCCTTTCCACTGGGAGAAAGGCAGATAAGGCACTGATATAACGATAAGCTTTGGGAATCACTTTGTAAAATCTGTATCAGTATGCACTATGACAACTGTCTAGTTTGGTTCAGAGTCTTACGCGTCATCATTGCAACAATTCCAGCATATTTTTGCAACTATTTATTCAGAACGGCACTTGTACTTCTGTTTGGCAAGCAGAGGTCCAAGTCGAATGCTCCTTTGTATTTTATACATCTCAAGAGTTATTTGTTTTCCCCCCAAGTCAGTTAACAACCGCGAAACATCGGTATCAAGATATCTTCATTAACTCTGTCTGTGATATAAAATATCCTTGTTCAGAATGGAACTTCAAGGTCCATTTATTTCTGTCAAAGCCCATTTACTTCTTTCAAAGTAATCAGAAACTGAAATATTAGTAGTGAAGTAAGGTGTCAGTGAAACAAGGTCAGTGACAGGTATCTATTTGCCCGCTGTCGGTAGGGCTGGTAACAAGTAAAGAACATTGGAACTGGCTGGATTATTCTAAAATAATACCGTAAATGTTTCTTAACATCTAATTTACCGATGGTGTTGGGCACCGATGGTATTGGGCAGCAGTGAGGCCCTAAACGGAAGAACACACACTAACAGCATCTAGGGTATTACGACTCTCATCTTAACCACCGTTTGTGGTCACGAGATACATACCACACACTTGTTAACAGAGAGGGAAAAGACGGAAAGAAGTGCAGATAAAAATGTGATATAACTCACGTCAGCAGCCCCCCTGCTCCCGGTCCGCTTCCTCGCCCGCTCATGGTGGTGTTTGAAGGCACGATGACTCGCACGTATGGAGACCTCGCACCGGAGCAACACTACCTGCAGTCCCAACTTGTATTGTGTCGTCAGGGAGCGGTGCCGCGGATTATTTACTAACGTCCCACAGGGTTATGTTGTCAGTCTACACACGCCTTCTTCCCGCGTAAAACGCCTAAACGGATAGCACCATTCAGAACCACTGAACTGTACGGCCCGAGTCAACAACTCCACCAAGTGGCGGCGATGTGAAGTCACGTACGGCGTCAGTGTTTCTTCCTGTTACCTGGAATAGTAAACTAACAGTTACAACCAGTTTTATTTGGACAAGTGTGATTGACTTGGAGTCAATATAGCTTCAGCTGGAGTTTTCGGAAGAAGAATCTTTCTGTGCTTCAGCATCACACCCACCTCGGCCATTTCAGGCAGACTGTAATTATTGACCTAATTAAAAGGGGCAACTGATAGGGGTGCGAGGAAAGGTTATATTCTTGTGTTCTTCTAACAGTCGTCCTGTTCGTATGAAGCGTGTCACGACGTCCTGACGTCAAACAACCCTGTGCATGACGTCACATGCGTCCTTACGTGCTTGTTGAGCGAAGCGCATTACTGACATTGTACATCTGTACATGGATACGAAGAGCAAAGCGTTAAGTTGACATGAAATCAATCTTTTTCTCAAGAAGACGTAATGGTGGTCAATTTTTAGAAGTGGTGCTCTGTCTTGTCACACAGACACTCTTCGCCTGCAGGGGGTTATAACACTTAGCTCATGTACGACACTCAGAGACCGTGAGTAGAAAACCGACCAGAGCCACTAGACAGCCCATTCATCCCCAGACGTATCACTGATTGTCGTTAACGGACTTACATGGTGTACCGTTACATCTCAGGCCCTCCCGCACTTCAACACACAATGTCATGGAAAACCATTTGCAAAAGACTAACATAACAGAACATTTTCCTGTAAACAGTCTCGAATTAGGACATTTGTAGTGTAGATACAGATTTTGTCTTAAGAACCACATGCTGTTGAACATATTGTATAAGAAATCATATTATTTGCGTCTCAACAAAAGTGAATTGCACAGTTGCCACATACATGTAGTACCTTCGCCTTATTTCACCTAGTTGCTAAGGATACCACAGGTGTAATTAAACATGAATATGATTGTCTCAAATGGAATCCTAACGTAACTAGACGCTGTGCCAAAGTGTAGTGACGGACAATCTGCATAATGCTCCACAGCTAGCTAAGAGTCCTACCTGAAATTTTAATGATTTCAAACGTTGTTGGATTGATGTCCGTAGACATGTCGAAATGGTCTTATGCCCTTTAAATTTCCAGTCACCCTGGCCTTCTTCTCAATACACGTACTGGAATATCCTCTGGACCCAAACCGTTTGTCGGCACTAATCTGTATTTATCCTGCATGTTCTACATGCTCAAATCCCACTCGGTGATATCATACAGGTTTTGTTTACAAGCCACGGTGACTGTGTGGTAAAGTTGCTTGTAAAACTGTGACACTATGACTCAAACCGCGGTACAACACACACGCAGCTCGCAACCTGGCACATGGCAGACTACGGTGAGTATCAAACAAGAGTAAAAGTTTGCTGAATGTTGTGACAAGCTTACCGTTTTGTGGTCCCTCCATGTTAACAATGCTGCTCCCGCCAACCTAACAAAACAAAGCCCGTGCTTCGGGTGACCTGCCTGACAACCCTTCTTAAACGCTTGTTTACTTAGGATAACGTCAAATGGCGAAGAAGAAATCTGCCCGTCTGACTTCAGGCACTCGAGTAAGATGGGAAACAATGAACTGCCATGCGTCGAGACGACACGGACAATGTAACCACCCAGATCTGTGTCGCCATCAAAATAGATCAATTGATCGGAGTACTGCCCCAGCAGCTACTTTTATTACACTTAGGAAGAGTAATGTACGTCTGTCGAACGTCTCCATGGCAATATTAACCACGTGACAGGTAAGGTTCAGCAAGTACGTCAATGTAGGTGAGGAAGTATGACCGGCCTGTGTGTGAATGTGTACATCAGTGTGCCATTACCCGTTGGTGTGTGTGCGTTTCTATGTGTATCAACAAATTTGAAGGAGTGTTGTTACAAAAATCAGGACAACTGCTTCAAACGTCACCGATCTTCAGAAACAAACTAAGTGGATATAACAGTTTATAAAGAAATTTGCAAAGTTTGTTTAAGGAAGAGATTTATGTCCATGCTGACGCAAAACAGGAAAGTTTTGACAAACTGTTGGTGATCAAAATGCCACGAGAGTGTCGTGTTTGCCACCCTGTTCAAACATGGCTATACAAACTTGATAACATATGAAACCGATTCGCTGGCCACGTGTTTAAAGCCACAATGGCGTATAAAACGTAATCTCCAAGCAGATTCCTCCATGGCATAAAACAGTAACATAAGCTGGGGAAGGAGTTTAGCCCAGCAGACGCGTGACCAGTTATACCCCTTCTGCCGGCTAAACTTCTTCCC
>NC_049979.1:8757524-8758375 GCF_000003815.2 Branchiostoma floridae
TCTTCCCCAGCTAATGTTACTGTCTTATGCCACGGAGGAATCTGCTTGGAGATTATATAAAACGTGCTAAAGAAGCCATGTAAGATTCCCAATTTACCATTAATGAATGGATGAATGAATGAAAGACCTTTATTGTACATTCATGCCTCGACGGGCTAGGTACCGGTCACTGATAACAGACATATGCAGAGACAACAATATACAATTTAACTAATTGAAGGTACTAAGCTAACAGGATGGTCGATGTCTTCTCGCTTCTTTGTACACGTGTAGATATGTTAATATTGCTCCAGATTCTCCCCTTTGAACAGTATGACTAGTCTCATAGGCTCTGTCTTTCTGTCACCAGTCCGACCGGTTGAACAAGCCTATAGCTGATCCAGTACACAATCACTCCCCATGCGGGCTCGCACCTGGTCTCTCATTTCTGTCCTGTAGACAAGTGCAGGGATCTCGGCGCTTTGGTCTCACCTCCCCGGACAGCTATGGACAGAATTTATCACTTGTAGATAGACACCTGCTTGTGCAGGCCACAGTAGATCAGAATGCGCCTGCTTACAACTTCTCACAGGGCAACCAGGAGAAAAGGAAGATGGCAGGTGACAGCTGCCATTTTCCTTGCGTTGCTGGGCGCCTTTAGCGCGATTGTGTCCCTGCAAACGTTATTTACTGAGCAAGACTTCACCAGAAGGGCGTACGCAACGTCAGGTGGGTACATCTATCTCTGAAGTCTGCATTTTATATTACCGAGCTCCGTGGTCCATGATATACTACGTATACGTACATGTGAGGTAGACTCCGTTGCAGTCTTCGGACGGGGCTGGTTTTTATTATTATTTGGGGGGAGGGGG
>NC_049979.1:8758475-8760151 GCF_000003815.2 Branchiostoma floridae
CCCCTCCCCCCAATAAAAGCCAGCCCCGTTCGAAGACTGCAACGGAGTCTACATTTTAGGTGTCGGCGTCGAGTTGTCTGACATGACACGTCACTGCTGATTTTTTTTCGTCGACCCTACTTAGTCGGTTTCGTCTTACGATTTTTCCTGATCTAGTGGCCCTCTCTATTCAGGATCTAAAATAAGACAGTTATTCTAGAAAGTAGTCACATCTGAGAATGGATTTGTCCTTTTGAATTGCCAGATGCCGCCAACATCTCCAGCCCGGGAGCGAACTGCTCACGGCCGCAGGCCATCAGTCACTACCCTGCCGACGTCTTCACCCAGGAGCAGCGGCGTCAGGGCGCCGTCATTCTGCATGTCATCGCCACGCTGTACATGTTCCTGGTGAGAACAGTTTAAATCAAAGTTTTTTTATTTCTAGATTACATATGTTTTCTCCGGACAGCAATGCAAGTTACTTTTATAAAAGAATTAGCTTACGTGTTGATGGATGTGCTGCCCCTACGGCCGGTGAGGCTATGGGACCGGTGAGGTGAGTGAGGTGAGGTTGGCGTGCATCACGACAAAATGGCATGTACATGTGATCAGTATCCCGTGTTGTAATGTTGAGCAATCGAACAATGTAAACTTTTTCAGAGCTAAACACCAGGTTGGTCCATGTGTATATGTTAATGTGTCAGTGGTCCTACTCAGTTCGTAAGAAGAAAGTCTCAGGTAGGCTCCAAAGATCACATTGATTTGCATTCTCTCTTTACGTTTCACAATGTTCAAATGTCTTGCAGGCGCTGGCCATTATCTGCGATGACTACTTCGTACCTTCGTTGGAGAGGATCAGTGAAGGTGCGTACAGTCTTAAAACATCAAGTTTTGATATTTCATGACTTAATGCCCACGAAACACTTCATGCGCTCGACACAGTGTTCCAATTGGTCTAGAATGAATGCATGGGTCTGCTGTCTATGATCTACCAACCTGATGAAAATATTTTCGGATGTCTTTGATAATGTTTTCTGAGACTTGTTGCGAAAAGACTTGCCTTGTTGCGAACTGACGGTTGCGAACTGACATTGTTGCGAAACAACCTGTAACCAATACACGCAATGTCCAATATCCTTTTCCATTCACCAGCCCTCGGTCTCCAGCCGGATGTGGCAGGTGCCACGTTCATGGCGGCCGGAAGTTCGGCACCCGAGCTCTTCACGTCCATCTTCGGCGTCTTCGTCAGCCGAGACGACATCGGAGTGGGAACCATCGTCGGGTCGGCCGTCTTCAACCTGCTCTTCATCGTGGGTCTGTGTGGGCTGTTGGTGGGAACGGTAAGACGGCAAGCATAACGTGTTAGATTTTACCCGTCAGTATTTTTTCCATGAAATCTTATGCCGAACTTCGTAACATCCTGCTGATGGAAGTACATCTATAGTTCTAGTACATTTGTACTCCTGGAAAAAGCAACACATTGGGTCATTGCAAATGTAATCTTAGTTGGTTAAAGTCCTTCCCGCACCAGATGATGTATTTGGTGGCGCCCATCTCCGTTTCAGTAGCCATGGGCCACACAACTTTTGTGCAATGAATACTAACAGTATAGTTAGCAGTGGTTAATCCACTGGTAAGCCAGTGATGACTATCTTATCTTATACGAGTCTTCATCTTTTTCTAAACAGGCCATCACC
>NC_049979.1:8760251-8761822 GCF_000003815.2 Branchiostoma floridae
TTGCCATGGCAATGTTTCGTTTACCCCTGCTTTACCCATCATTCCCCCATAGGTGTCTAGCTGTTTTTCAACATTTCAATGGGCCCTTTCTTAAAACACCTTCAGAAGGATTTTTCCGGGGCTGGGCCAACGGAAGGTATTCACGGGCGGGCGCTGTGTTTTTCCCCCTAAGTTCAAGCAGTTTGAAGCCCCTTGTAATAATCAAAACAACGGGTAGGGGGGGGTTTAATATTAGGGTCCCTCAGGGACTAAAGGTTTTTTCATCATTTGTCCCTCGGCAGGTATGAAGCCTTGCCCCTAGGGGTCCTGTCCTCCCTGTACGGGGGGCTGATTTTTTTCAATCCTCCCCGGAGTGCAGCCTTCAGTAGCTGCTGCCCAAGGGCTGTTCATTGGGAGAAGGAGGAAACCTCCCTCATGAACCCAGGTACAAATAGTGGGGAAAATTTTGAATGGTGTTTTGCGGGGAGGGATTAGGTTCCAATTCCAGTCCCCCCTAGGGATTTCCCCCGGCCGGGTTCCGAACCCACAAATTTGTCCCAGTAGACTTGAATTCCCCCAATGCCCGACCGGGCCCCAAAAATACCCCGGGTCCCCAAGGAACTAGACAACCATCTTTTTTTGCTTTGTTCAGTCCCGTAGCTGGGGGCCATAGGGGAATTCCGTAGAACCAGAAGCCCCCCCCCCCCCCCCCCAATAAAATAAAAGCCAGCCACGCTCGAAGTCTGCGAAGGAGGTTAGTAGGTCGTTACTTTTCCCTGGTTTCCTATTTCTGTGTCAAACTGTCCTTTCAAACTTCAGAAAGAAACTTTTCTTGAGAAGGTAACGGGCAACGATGAAAACGTTATTTCAGAGCATTTTCCCAACATCTACTTGGAGATTACAAGTGCACCCAAAACAATTCAATCAGAATTTTATTCCCCAGTCACAGAAATGGATACTGATGGCGACGAAACGGTCCAGAAAGAGCCAGAGTATCCATTCAAGGCTCCGTCGCAACTCTGGAGGAGAGTATTATGGATTATCGGGCTGCCTCTGACCATACTGCTGGTGGGGACCGTGCCTGACTGCCGGAGGGACAAGTGGAAAAGATGGTATCCTGTCAGCTTTGTCATGTCAGTCGCCTGGATAGGAGTCTTCACATACATCCTGGTCTGGATGGTCACTGTCATCGGTAGGTTGACTTGCTACAGAAGTGATATACAGATATGATATAACTAACACATCTTTGTCGTTCCAAGTTAATTAAAAACGGTTGTAACGTTATTTCTATTGGGGAGAAAACGCTGGAGATGTTTACATGCAGGTTCGGATCGATGTAAACAATTTTCATTGCTGTGAGCAACTTGTCTGATTCCGCCTGCAGGTTTCACAGTCGGTATCCCGGACACAGTGATGGGTCTGACGCTAGTCGCCATAGGAACCAGCGTGCCTGATGCCATGTCTAGTGTCCTGGTGTCAAAGGAAGGTACGTTAAGCTTTTAAGCACGTTATTCTCCCGATGAACGCACAGTTGATGAGCTAAGGCTATATGGATTCTTGATTCGTATTGGCCATTCGTTCCGTCGTCTGAT
>NC_049979.1:8764311-8765941 GCF_000003815.2 Branchiostoma floridae
TCTAGACTCTCAATATGCCAGTCGGGCAGCGCATATGGATATTCTTTTTGTTACGGTATGGGGGTAACGTGACGGGCGTGGCTTGCTCACATTAGTCAGTCATCAGTGTTTATTAAGCCGGCACAATCATATCAGTGGCCTTTTATGTCACAGAAAACAGCTTCATTCATTATTCATGTCTGATCCTGTGTCATCTGGCTCTCTTGACGACACCGATCGCCAGTCTCTTGTGACACGGACATAGATAATTCCATACCCATACAGACCGCCTCTCGTTTTCTGTTATGACAATATATACATGATATACGTATCACTGTTATCGTCCAGTCAGCTGCAGACTAGATTCTGTGGTGATTCTTAAGGCACGCAGGTAAGAAATGTTTACATATTTCATAGGTACCATGGAATAAATGACTCTAGACTAGAGCTCTAATGTAATTTGTTTGGTCTAGCATACTGACTTATGTCAAAGTTCAATGAGCGTAGCAACAGAAGAGGTGAAGTGCATTTTTTCAAAGAATACTTTTAACAGATATACACGTGTAAAACAGTCGATAAGCAATTCATTGAATTCATTCTACTGGCAGCTGTGAAACCGTCGATCAGCCCTTGGGATGGGCTGAGGGTTACAGGTTTCGGTTTGCTATTGCCCAAGTGTCTCAATCTCCAAGCAGGTCCTACGGTAGCATAAGATAGTATGAAAAGGTGGTAAACGAGTGAAGCCGGGCTAGGATTGTGTATCGGCTACCGACACACTCCTAGGCGGGCTACACTCCTTTGCAAGCGTTTGATACTAGCTACCTATGATCTGCTTGGAGATTACTAGCTTCTGTGTAAGGATGGTCTACAAAGGGGATCCCGGCGCACTTTAACGGTAAATTTAGGAAGACCGGTACGCTTCACGGTAAATTGATGTGTATATATCAGCCCGGCCTTCCCGTTTGTTTCCGTACTATGCTTGACGTCCTGGTTATCTCAAAATAAGAGTTCGGAGACTTCATACCTCCACGAAATATTTTGAGCCTTTCTCGATTTATTGCTTCATTTTGTCAAATAAGGGGGCCCAATCCTACGCTAAAACCTATCTGCAACCAAACAATCAAGAGCATGGAAGGTCCAGGACAAAAGATAAAATTTGCTGCAGTAACAAGGTCACACACCAGAGGGCTAGTCAATTCTGGATGGACAGCTGCCAGGCGTTCTATCACGTGGCCGTTATGTAATGGATTATCCACTGATAAATCAGGTTTGGTAGGTTGCGTTGGAAAGGAGTGATGGTGAGAGGTTTACACGGTATGATATAACCTCTAGGTCCTTAGGTGACGGATGTCGTTTGTCATTGTGATTAGTATCTAATTTTTCCACGTAAACGTTGTGTATTTCAGTATGCAATATTTTAAAAGTAAGATTTACTTATAACATATTGTTATATAATATATCAGATGCTCTTACAGCATTATTTTCCGTGCTATACAGGAGCTGCCCGCTCCATTTTTCTGCTGGATAGAATGTCGAGTATTGTTGACAGATAAATATGTATGACAAGTTGACAACATTCATTTTTGGACACGCATCGGTTATCTCCAGGAGTGTTTTGGGTATATTGCATGCATTTTTACTCATAGTGTGT
>NC_049979.1:8766327-8767560 GCF_000003815.2 Branchiostoma floridae
ATTCAGGTAATCATATTCACAACATGATCCTACAACATCCCACGAGGTCGACTCTGAATTCAGCACAGACCACATTATCCCAGGAACATTAATGCATTACACATCAGGCATGTACGAAGGTAATTCAATAACGGGGCTCTGCATTGAGCCTATACAAAAGGCGCGTTGATACTTAAGCTTGTGTGTGGATTTTCGCATCTCGAGATCTGTTGTCCTGTTCGATCAATAGAGACCTTTATTGTACATGGACGGGTCACGGAAGGACTATTGATGCTTCCAACACACATCCACAGCTGCGACGAGTTTATTGATAGTCCGGCCGGCATATCTAGAACTGTGTCAAAAACACCGACCTGATAGTTATACAGGAAATGTTAGATGGGAACCAAGTCAACTGACATTGCATCCTAACTCACTGAGCATCGACATCAATACATCGAAATAAGGGTATAACCATACCATATTTCGATCTTACGTATACTTGAGACAATGAAATGATCGTGATGCAAACATATATAGATCTGTGCTGATCTAAAATGGCCACTCAAAGACAGCCTGTCAAATCTTATTACCTCACGTCGGGGCGGACCACTAACATTTCTTCATACATCCCATCAAGGAGGTTATATCTGATATAACCTCCTTGATCCCATCCACTCCACACATGCGCACTACCCACTGGATTGCGTGTACATCTAGTAAGGTTTAGCTAGAGTTCCTAAATCACGTGGTCTGATGGCCTAATTACAAATTTTGATTGAAAGCTCTAACAAATTTTCTTGGTCAACCAACTACAGCCACACAGTTTTAAGATTTTAAGAATACATTGATATATGTGCATTTTGCTTACACAAAAGTTTTTATTAAAGGGGATTAGAGATATTTTGAATATTGAGTATTTAGCATTAAGTCAATACTCTCGTTCGGGCGCGATTCGTGGCCATTTCAGTTAAAGTAGAATAAGATAAAATAAAACATAATCACAAGAAAGAAAAAAACTAAGGAAAACAAAGAACATTTTCTACACAATTCAAGAAGTAACGTGTTACTATACATCATTTGCCGGAGTTGGTGAACTGATTTTTTATGTATGATACTTTAGAATGCTCCTCCATCACTAGCTAACGATCTTCCTGATCGCACCCATTTCAATAATCACCATCACCCACTGACTGTAACGTACCGTCCCCAAGGGACCTATCTGGCTGTTCCGCCGCGGCACATACGTATAGT
>NC_049979.1:8768984-8771488 GCF_000003815.2 Branchiostoma floridae
TAAAAGAACTCAGACACGGTGGCATGTATCACGACGGCTTGTGGGCAGCGGCGTCAGGGCGCCGTCATTCTGCACGTCATCGCCACGCTGTACATGTCCAGGTCAGGCTGTTGTTGATATACTCGTACTGTCACAAGGTGATGGAGGAAAATTGCATAAAGAAAGACGTGAAGTAGAGCCAGGTCATAACCATCCGAATCTTAACCGGAGCACAGGCAATGGGTTTGGTGCACACAGTCGCAATATATGTACCATTTTCGACAATATTGAATTAGTTTTATTTTCTTATCTGTACGATTAACTTCTTGGTTGTTTTCCATTCACTACCTGTCGGTTTCTTGATCGCTCAGATACCTACACTACCCACACTAATTGGTATATTGCAGGCGCTGGCCATTATTTGCGATGACTACTTCGTACCCGCATTGGAAAGGATCAGTGAAGGTGAGTACATGCTAGATAGACAGATCATGTCGTCACAATCATGTCACAATGATGTGTAGACTGCATGTAGTGTATTGATTTATGTCACAAAAAAATATAAACCTATAGCAAACATTGCATGTTAGTTGATGTCCAAATGTAATGAAAGAACAGCATTCCAGGAGTATGTTAAAGCTGGTATCCTTAACAATACAGGTAAAGACTAGCCAAAAGGGGTCTTTTCCATTCTTCATCACACAAATTTACGCAATATCCAAAAAGCTACAGAATGCCTCGTTATTTTCCACAACTCCAGCATTGCGTCTCCAGCCGGATGTGGCAGGTGCCACGTTCATGGCGGCCGGAAGTTCGGCACCCGAGCTCTTCACGTCCATCTTCGGCGTCTTCGTCAGCCGAGACGACATCGGAGTGGGAACTATCGTCGGGTCGGCCGTCTTCAACCTGCTCTTCATCGTGGGTCTGTGTGGGCTGTTGGTGGGAACGGTAGACTGAATTGCTCTTTAATACGTTCAGTTAGTTTCCCAATGAATCTTGCGTTCACATCGGTCCAACATGTTACCAGTAATACGAAGGACCTATGCTGACATTAGCCTTTACCGTACCTCCTGTCAAATTGAGTAAAACAAATGTAGGAAAACGGCCAAAGTAGGGAAACTTGGTTGGCGGACTGAGTTTGCTTCGAGATTTCCACTGGACCGTTGGTTAGAAATGGTACTAGTAACTCTTCTGGAAAATTTAAACCTAATTGGAAAATTCTATTTTCCAGCTATTGCGTTATGGGTATGATAACAAAGCCATCTTCAAGCACAAAGTTGATTCCTTGTAAGAACGTATACGTAGGAAGTAGTGAATCCCCCGTTATTCTCTCACCTTGATCAGGCCATCACCCTGACGCTTTGGCCCCTGCTACGGGACTGCAGTGTCTACCTCATCAGCGTGGCGGCGCTCGTCATCGTCATATACGATGAACAGGTCCACTGGTGGGTACATCGTTTTCCGTTGGCCATCTAGTCATGTCTTGTACTAAACCACAATCTGCAGTCTCAGTGACACTACACTTTGTTCTACTCGAGATATTCACAAATAGATTTTGTGTTGCACCACTACGACTGCTAGTACAAGATCACGGATGTTATTTTTACATACTCCCCAAAAGCAGAGGTTATGATTAGGGGGGCTAGATCTGCTGCAATCTCTTATTGGATAATGACTTTCACCATCATTGTCATTCCCAATACCATCAAACAGTGATTACGCATAGTACAATGTAGCTGCATTACTCACAAAGTCAAACCCCAACCTAACTGTAACACGACTAATACATATCCATAGAACTCCTCCGTCAAAGAATATTCTTGAAGCACAAGCATGTCTGGAACAAATTATAAAGCTGAAGTTCATAAATGAGACGTGTTTCATCGTCTTGTACGTTGCAGGTACGAGGCCTGTATCCTGGTGTGTCTCTACTTCTCGTACGTGCTGCTGATGTACTTTAATCGCCGGCTGAGTTCAGGGTTCACCCGGCGGTTCCCAGCAGCAGATGACCTCCTCCAAACCCGCCAAACGGGACAGTACGAGAAAACGCCGCTGATCAAAACAGGTAATTCATCAATCAATCATCAATGTTTCTTCTAACTGGAATACCCTGTTGGCCTTGGCGGCTCTTTCCAGAGGTCAAGGTGGCGGTGGGAAGGCGTAATAAGTGAATAAGAAAATAACTAATGTAACAATAACTTATTATTCAATATAACAGTCCACTTTAACGATATAGGTCTCCTACTTTCTGTGATTGTGGAGACGTCCAGGCTATCATATGAATTCTACTAACATTTTCTCATCATCATATCGCTAATCCAATGACGTTTCTTCTGATGATTCTGTTCCGTCCGTAACATTTAGTAACATGTACTGTGAGTGGCGTTTGAGCCTTCCATTTAGGCTATCACTGAAGAATTCACATGTAGAGCGTTCCATCAAACAAGTCACACGTCGGAGCCAGAGAAAAGAGCGCAAAATCTGTGGCCTTTGCGACAAATTTACAGAACAGTACGTATACGTAT
>NC_049979.1:8771588-8783126 GCF_000003815.2 Branchiostoma floridae
AGGGAGATTCAGCAACTGATGGCGAAATCTGGTCCTATACCGTCCTAAACGCCCGTCAATCAAAGTTCTCCGTCACAGGAAAGACTCGAGAGGAACGTAAGGCATACTCTCCAAGCAGAGGTTGAGTCGCGTAGATATAGTAGTAGTCGGAAAAGGAGCGCCGGTGTAATTTTTCCGACTACTACTACTAGTATATCTACGCGACTCAACCTCTGCTTGGAGAGTACGCAAGGCACTGCTCTCCCGTGTTAGGCCCAATTCAGGGTTCGACCGGGTAGCGTTCGGAAACGAAAAATATAACAAAACACACTGAACGTAACAAAATTAGTCAGAAGCATAATTTGTGTACAGTATATTCCTGGGTTATTTTTCGTTTTCACAAACATACCGGTCGGGCCCCGTTTCGGAAATGGGACCTAAACCTTAGCATGGTTTGGCCTGCACTGACAGCGCGTTCAATAGTGACTGTACGTGGAATAAAAACAAAATGAGACATTCTCAGAACTTTCATATACACATATCTATATGCATGGCAGCATGTTGTCTGGATCTGGCATAATCTATATCAAACTGGGTGTAATTTGCGCTCATATACACGAAGTGACATAGCAACTTTTATAAGTTTTTTTTTTCAATCTAGTATACATGTACTACATTGTTAATTTCAGACAATAGCAAAGAAGAAGGGCAGTTCTTACAGACGTCGCAAGTTGACGCTGTCACAACCAATTCGGAAGGAACTATCCAAGAAGAGCCGGAGTCTCCGTTGTCAGTACCGCCCGAGCCCTGGAGGAGAGTATTATGGGTTGTCGGGCTGCCTCTGACGTTACTGCTAGTGGGGACCGTGCCTGACTGCCGGAGGGACAAGTGGAAAAGTTGGTACCCTGTCAGCTTTGTCATGTCAGTCGCCTGGATAGGAGTCTTCACATACATCCTGGTCTGGATGGTCACTGTCATCGGTACGTAGACATCTGGCAAAACAACGACAGGTTTGATGAAACTCAAATTTTACAGTTGAATGAGTGAGAAAGTTTATCTTGTCACAACCATTTCAAAAAGAAAGAACAAAACCTTGACTTGGAAAGTTTGGTTTGGAATTCATTCTATATATCATCACTTTCTTGATCTCGAGGTCCATGGAAGACAACAAAAGCAAACAAAAACAAAACGGAAGTGTCAGGAATAAGCGAATAAGAGATTGGTCAAAAAGTTGGTTACAAGAGAACAACTATCAACATACGAGATACTAGTACTCTGGGAGCGAAGTGAGTGAACGTTAACATACAAACGTTTCCATAACTGTGTTCCGCCTGCAGGGTTCACGGCCGGTATCCCGGATACAGTGATGGGCCTGACGCTGGTCGCCATAGGAACCAGCGTGCCTGACGCCATGTCTAGTGTCCTGGTGTCAAAGGAAGGTACGTGAACACTTGATCGGAAACTTGCATTGGACTTCGTTTTTATTTTGAAGTTTGTGAACTAGTTCTACTGTTGTCTGCTTATCTATATTAGACGACTAGGCCAAACCGTTGCTTCCATATCAAAACGCCTTTTATGATTTATTACCAAAATGAAAAATGGAGGTATTGTTTTAGGTGTGTCTGTGTGCGTGTGTGTTTTCAGATATCTGCATAACTCAAGAAGGTCTGGGTGAATGATATTGATATCTGGATAAGTCTTGGGATGATTCTAAAGACTAACGTCAAATATGGGCGTTCAGGCAACTTTCTTTTGCAGTAAAACTTCTGGGTTTTGTTATCTTTGACCTGCTCCCGTTATGCTTACTTGTTTCATACTCTATCGGTTTGATAACTGAACATGTTACAGTACGCCTGATGTGTTTCTAGGATTGGGAGACATGGCGGTGTCCAACGCAGTCGGCAGTAACGTGTTCGACATCCTGGTGGGACTGGGCGTGCCGTGGTTCTTCAGG
The DNA here is from genome assembly GCF_000003815.2 of Branchiostoma floridae. Lineage (NCBI taxonomy): Eukaryota > Metazoa > Chordata > Leptocardii > Amphioxiformes > Branchiostomatidae > Branchiostoma > Branchiostoma floridae. Next base: position 8,773,522 of record NC_049979.1, read on the forward strand.
ACGGTGGTGGTGCAAACAGACAGGTGAAGCGCATCGAGTCAATCATAGTCTTTCCCAAGTCTAGGTCTCACGGGCTACCATCCGATGTACATGCGGAAGCATTTCCTACCTAGAGCTCGAGCCACTACGCAAATTTTGACAAAACAAAATCCCTCCCGAGTCCCGAGGATAATCAAGTTTTTTTCTGTGCCTGATCTTAACTTCTACTCGCACCACAACAATCCTTTGATCGGCATGAGATTTTTCAATTTGTGGGTTGATTTGCTGTTTTTTCGTCCAACATACTGTTTTTAACTGAAAAGTTTGAATGGATTTTTTTATGATTTTCTTTTTGTGGGCTGCGTTTGGCTGAAGGGACAAGTGGTTAAATTTTGGAGCTTCTATGGATCTTAAAGAAATCTTGCAAGTTTGATAGTACAATTCCCATAGCAGTTTCCCGTCAAACTTTAAATTACAAGCAAATAAGTCATTCCGCGAAGATGACCAGTGGGACCAGGACTGGAAAAACCGATTCAGAGACAACCTTTTCCACTAGGACAGACTTTTCAAATATTCGTTTACGTTCTAATTTTGTGAGCCGATTTTAATCAAGACATCCCAATGAGATATTGTGTGCCGCGCCGATGGAATACTGCCAAATCCCACTAGATGTAGACCAATCCTTTTTCTCATTTTATAATGACAAACTACTTCGTTAGGTAGGTAGGTTTAGCGGGTGCCAGTTGAATATCGGATCCACAGAATGGACAGCGGACCGCAGGGTCCCCTGAATATGCGTTATACGACCTTTTTGGGTCAATGAAAAGACTGTAACCTCCACACAGAGAAATACAAGCCCCAATGCGAACCTTAATGATAGCGCTGGGGAGACGGATAGCTGGAAAAGGCTGCCGGGATGCATTAGTGTTATTAGTTAGGCTTCAAGCGAATCGATAACAAATAGGGTTTGCCAAGGCGCGGGGTCAGTGATCCAGGCGGTTCAGTGAGTAGCTGACATATATTTATGACGATATCTATAACGTTCTCTGTAGAACATCAAGGTGTTAAGCCGCGCCGTACCTGTGATGGTCTGTGTCATTAGCCGGTATCCAGACGTTTTGTTGCTCCCGAGCTAGAAGTTAAATCGCGTAGTGATAAAAAAAACAACCTTCTTGTATATATTGCTGCCCGAAATGCCACCGAGAGCTTGCATACTCGACCAACAAGCTAACTTCCTGCCGACTTTAAGTATCATGAAGTATAAGTATCGTAACGATGTCAATGTCTAATAATTTTGTGTTATTTGACTTCTGTATAAAAGTAACGATCCCCGTTCCTCCCCAACAGCGTGGTGCCCATCCAAAGCGGTGGCCTGGTGTACTCAGCTGTCACGCTGCTGTCCACCGTGCTGATCCTGCTGTTCACCATGTGGCTGAACCGCTGGCGGCTGGACAGGAAGCTGGGCGTGATCTGCAGCTGTCTGTACGCTGTCTTCATCACGCTGGCCACGCTGTACGAACTCAACGTGTTCGGAGACTTCAACCCGCCCACGTGCCCGGGAAGTTAGACACTGATGATTGACAAAGAACGTGGACGTGAACAAAGATTGTGGAAAATAGTAAAATTATGTCACTGCCATGTCAGACTGGCGTATGTTAGGAGTCTTTGTGGACCACTAACTTAAAGTGCCTTGTTAGTGTAAGCAGACCACTCGGCACCCTTGGTTGTGCCCGTAGCATTGCGACCAAACCGACTGTGTAATGCGACTTCTCCGTTGCTGTCATGACGAGGACTACGACTAGGCTATTCGAATCGAAACCCGTGATAAGCTTTCTGCGTTAAGCTGAAATGTAAATATATAGAATCACTGATTGCAGAAACGAAAATATGCAGATGTCAAAGTAAATAGAAAGTTATATTCAGTATTTAATAAAAAGCCAATTCTTTGTTTATTAAAGTATACTCCAGTAGATCTACTGTACGATTCTGTTCAAAATAACTTCTTGAAGGCCAATTTGCCAAATATCCCTTTAGTTCTAGAGATAGCAAAAACAAGACTGTAAAGTCGCGTCGTAGTATAGGACATGAAGAATTGAAAGATGGTAACCTTGAACTTTTCTGGTAGATACTACAGTAGGGCGTGGCCTCCATGGCAATCCCGGGACTCAGACAGGCGACACGGGTGGGTGCGTCACCCGATGGGGACAGGTCAGTGACAAAATACGTGACATGACAGGGACCAGAGACTTCCTTATTCTCTAAAGCAAAATGCCGGGTGTTAGAAAACGGGTCAGGTCAAGGACATTACACGATCTTCATATGGAACCTCTGCTTGAAGATTCAGTAGGAACTTCATATTCACTACGCAGACTCCATGGGCTTCCCTCGCCTACTGGTATTTCATTAAGATACTTTCCAAGTAGAGATGGGTGGGGAAAACTGTGACCATCTTCTCTTTAGATGCCCCGTTTCTTTTCGCACTCCCCACCAAGGTGCTTTCTGGTAGGTCGGTCATGCAGGAAAATATGGGACTGTCCAGTTCAGCAGCCTTGTTGTGTGTCTAATATTGAAAATATGCCACCACAATAGGCATGAACACATTTCACACTGTCATCATTTTTCTCACCTCAAAGTTGCAATTTCTGTGTCCGTCCAACCCATTGCCACATCATTCGTCATCTTCTGTGAGAAAATATGATTTCCACCAATATCATCTGTATTCATACCTTGGTTTATATCATCTACTGCCAAGCTTTGACCAGCCTAAACTCAACAGTATGAATCCCACGCATAGTCTAGACCGATATTTTCCATATTCTGCTGCCATGTCCAACATCTGTATTCGCCTCTTAGTTGAGCTATACATATATGATGCATGGCCATACATACATATATTGCTATACACAGATATATGATGTCAGAGGTTCAAAATTTAGTTGTTTTCCTCCCAGCATGTAGTAAACACTAGTCAATTAGAATCGCTGCGAAATATTTTGTCACGCTTCAAATATACTTGTTATTCTTTAGACTTTCATAAAAATGTTACTAAAACTTGCCACACTTTATTACTTCCTAGATAATCTAGATTTAGAGGAGGGACCAAGGGGGCTCCATCAAAACCTCCTTGGTAAGACCGAAAAATAATGTTCTTGTGTCACAACCTAGAGAAAATTCGCCAGGCCGAAATTCAAGCCTGCCGAAGGTAGTTGAGGAGTTACCAAAACAGCGGACAAGTAATTTTTGTCTCGGTCGTGTCAGAAGAACGCCAATTTCCTTTTGATCAATAGGAAGATGGTTCATAGAAATGAAGTGTATTCTCTGGGTCAGTAGGGATTTCATGTAGATGATGCTGGTCCCGCCCCTGTGGCGCAGCACAGTCGAGTCCGGGTGTACATGTATTGTCCCTCACCATGTGATTGGTCAGACCGCATGCGTCTGTTGGAGTGCCCACTTTTAATTAAATGAGAGGACGTCCCGGGGGCGTCTCTCCGCTGACAGCCCATTACCTACTTAGCAGTGGACGGGTCTTTCTGACACAGCGCGCCGATCTGGGGAGACGCTGAGGACGGAATACTGCTGGAAGCGCGAGCTGTCAGAGACAGTTTCCAAACACATCATCACGTTCCTGTCTGACAATGACGCTGGTCTTTGTGCTGGTCATCTGCAGTGCGGTCGCCTTGGAAACGTGGGGTATGCTATATTGTCGTTTTGTTTTGCATTATTAGCTATAAATGTTCTGTGTGCTCGGACACGACCACAAAAGTGGTGGTTCGGCAGTCCAAGACACCTGTGCTAACGAAAAATGATGGCGTGAAACATGAATTTCGGCATCACGGATCTCGCTGCATCTTTTGTGTCAGCCCCACCCTACTGGCCTAGTCACCGGCGGGCTCCCCGGGCGGATGTGGGGGCTGGCCGTGGGTTCGGTTCTCAGGCTGAACTTGAACTCCTGATGTGATGGAATGTCAACTGTCATGATCCCTTACCATGGTGTCTTTCCACTCAGGGAGGCATGTCGCTGTCTTTACTATCGATAAACATACGGCCGTCCACAGTAGCGCGCAAGTAAAGCGCGCTTTTGTATTTTGGAACAGCGACAAAACATAGACGATTATATCTTTGTCATGCAAAAGTTGTAACCGCAACAGGAAAAATACTCCTGGCAACTTCTGAAATAGGTTTCCTCGTTTTGAATTGGGAGGAACGGTATCACAGACGTTATGACAGAAAAACCTTCCAGTCTTTTCATGATCTTTGCAACATAACTCAGTACAGTGGCTAACGCTGGTGACCACAAAACTGAACAGATGGCCTGGCCTAGTAGAAGCTACTTAATCGCTCTTCGCTTTAGAGGCTTAGCATTTTAACAGCTCCATAACTCAGGGGATTGATGTAAGACCTCCCAGGTCAACCAGAGTAATATACAGCACCGTCACGGCGAAATCCGCCCCTCCCGGTGGAATAGGGCGAACGATCGGGGCACAAACGGTGAAACAACCAAGTTTATCAGCTTGTCAAGGGTTGAATTCTGTAGCGTCCAAACGTTACTTACATTTAATTTTCACTTATCTTTCTTATCATATGATCTCTTTTATTCTTATTTTTTTCGAGAAGGATATACAAAGGGAGCGCTCGATCGAACACTTTTCCAGTTAGGTGATGGAGATGTGATAAACAAGGGAGATCTGCAGCAGGGCATTGCAGAGGACAGGAAAATGAAACATGACAATAATTTCCCCGGAGTGTTGTGTGTATTCATAATTTTGTTCTGGTAGTAATCCCCTCTAATAAAGTCCCCGTTACCAAATGTCCCCTTGCTACAAACCGGCGGTACGGATGACGTTTACGGGGATCACGGAGCACAGTTGGAGCGCCGTGCTTTTAAAAGAATGATAATTTGGAGTCGTGTCAGATAGGCGGGCCGGCTATATAGACCGAAGTGATGGGAACGGGAAGGAGACAAAAAAAAGCGGAACGGAACACAAAGAAAGCTTTTGAATTCCCAATGAGGTTTTGATAAAACTTCAATGGAAATATCAGGAATAACTGACGATAGATGATAGCCATGTCGCGACATTTGTGAACAATATCAAAAGAAAACGACAATACGGAAATGCATGAGAGGAACGGCAATTCACGTCCATTCTCCAATCAGATCTTCAGGGGTGCGCGACGTCCTTACAAAATACGTTTAGTGATGTATATGCATACATCTCATAGTTTCAATCAATCTATAAAGGTCTTCATTCATTCACTATGAATCTATAATCCCAAAAGCATCATAATGAGGCGGGTAGAAAAGTGTCGGACGGAGGGGCGTGTCCCCTGGGAGGCTGACGGTAACACCCACTTTAAGGACTATCAATTAAACCTAGTGTTATTCAATGCACATTTTTCTCTACTTGTGTAATGCAGATCTGCAGATCTCCAAGCAGATGTTGGGAGTGAAAATCGTGACGTCGTCTGGCAGGATTTTTTTTACAGTCCGTAAAGAACAAAAAATGGCTTGGTATTCTAGCTCTAGTCCTCTCATCTGATCGCTTCCCTGTAGGATTTTGTATCAGAAAACCCAACCGGTTAGGAATCCCAACATCTGCTTGGGATTTAGATCTGGGCATTACTGTAAATGCATTTAAGTTCGCGGAGATTTAATTTCGCGGTAGCAGGTAAAATGACTTTTCGCGGTAACACCATAGACTGCAGTCTAATACCATAATAGAAAATAAAAACATTAATCCACCGCGAACATTTTAAACTGCGTTGTACATCAACGGTTCACACGATTTTCAGTCCACAACAAAGGTTTCATTTATTCGACTCCCACTGACTGATTGCCGACGCAATCTAGAAATTCCATCATCTTGGTTCTAATGACTGAAAAACCTTGACTTTTACACAAAACCGTAGCAACTATAAAAGGTAGCGAACGACAGCTATACGAGTATTAAAAATGATACAAGCGGCAGTCACATTGACCCTAAGCGTAACACTAAGACAATACACGGGTGTTCCTCACTTGGATTATCCACACTATCACGATTTTGTTTGTTTTTCCCCTCTTGAACTACGCAAACGACTAGAACTTTTAACGCATGATATTCACAATGTAAGACTAGTTAGAGTCCATCCACATGCTGTGAGCATTCACGCTGTGAGCTTCCTCCTTTCCCGTCGCGGTGGTTCTTACGACGCGGTTCCCGGCGAGGTCTCACAGGTGGCTCAGTACGGTCGTGGTCGCGGTGGCATGGCCGGAGGAACTCGCGCTGACCGACCCGGAGGACTCAAGCCACGTCCCGGGGGATAGCTGAAAGCTGCATTTATAGTAACCAGCAACATGCTACACACAGAGGCCTGTGACATTTCGGTGGGCGGGTATAGTATTAGTAGGGCGGGTGGGGGTTCATGGTGTAATAACGAGGACTGATTCATCCGCGCATTACAACTGACTTGGGGTCATTTTACAGGTCAGCCCCAATAATTACCTCATACAATGTGTCACCACTCTTCTAGTTGATGTATGGCTTCGGCAACACGTCTCAGCCGAGGGTGACAGGCACACAACTTGAAATATGCATGCACTTGTAGATAAGAGTTAAGTGAAATAAATCGATTTCGGGTTAAATGTGGACACTCCTGACGCATTGCCAAGTAAGAAGTAATTTTAGAAATAAGTGCCTTTCCAACGGTGCCCGTCTCCACTTCTTTAACCCATGGGCCACACAGCTAACACTGCAGCAGGGAACTAGTCAGTTGATATGTTCCCGTCTTGGTCTACAAAATATTCGTGTGCATTTCGGGTGGCATACCGAAAAGGCTGATCGTTAACATCAAAAGATATGAACCTACTTTGGTAACTACTTCATTGGATTTTATACGTACGCCCACAATTTGTTGGAGAACCACACACATACACGTCCTTGACATCTGATCCGAGAGACAAGACAATATGATACATAAACATGCGTGGGGACTAAAACACGTAACATGGGTAAATTGACGACAATATCTTCACATCCATCCCGGCCGTGCAGGGGCTCCCATTCCGATCCTGCAGAAATTCGAGTGGACGCCAGGGGTCATCACTTACGGGAACGACGACCGCACGGTGGAGGATGTGGACACGGCTGACGGCTGCGCAGTCCTGTGTCTGCAGGAGAGCACGTTCATCTGCAAGTCCTTCGACTTCAGGTGAGGCTAAACTGTTAACCGTATCTCTTCAACATGTCTTGCTGTGGCCTGTATTTATCCCGGTGTGGCAAATGTGCAATGAAGGTCTTCAATCAAAGTAATAAGTAACGGTTACGACTCCTTGATATTGCGCCAAATATCTCATTTGTTTCACATCTCTAATATTATAATACACTGTCACACAACCATCCTTTCCTTGCTGTGACTAAATACTACCATATAGAAGTCAAACTCTTATAAGACGTTGAACCCTTTAAGTAGATAAGTAGAAATTTAGTTAGAAAAGCCGTCATTTCGCTTTTCATTCATTTATACATCTCGATCATTTTCCTTCTCTGTAAGTATACACGGCTTGTATCACTGTTTTTGCTTTGTTTGCAGTTAGCTTTCGGTTATGATTTCACAGTGAAGAAAAATTCGCACAACTGTCATTGTGGCGGTCCTCTACTGAACTGCCCATCTGCACAACTTCAAGGATCATAAGATACTGCGGTACGCCACTGGGCTACAGGCCAACCCTAACTTGATTACCTGCTGGTAACCCTGGAACGGTTCTAAGAAAAACTACGTTAAGTCCGTATGCCAGGCTTTGGACTCTAAAAGCAGTCTTAAAACTTTAAGTACATCTCTGACATAGGTCTTGTTTTTGTCTCTGCAGGTCGAAGGAGAAAGTGTGCATGTTGAGCAAGGGGAACTCCTACACGGCTGGGGTGGGGCTGCGGCTGGCTGCTGGGGCGGACCTGTACGAGGTGCTGCCGGGTGAGACACAGACCGATTCCCTGGACCTTTTGTACATCGAATTCTCTTTGAAATCTTAGCACGCAGCATGGTGAAACTTAACTTTTCACAAAGTTTCAAGTGATGTTTGTTGTTACATGAACATTCTTTTTCTTCTTTCAACTTAATACATACATGTTACAAGATGTGTTATTAAAATAATCTGCAGAACGTATTTGAAGTTAAACGCCAATTCCTTTGGAGACCTTCACAGCTGGAATGTGGCGTGCACAAAAACTTCTATAAACCTGTGACATATATTACCAATTCACAGATTACATCCCGACCGAAGTTCCCACCACCACGGCAAGGCCCACAGCTGCTAAGCCCACAGACCCAACCACGCCTGAAGCTGAGGGGCAGGACGACCCAAACGCCGGCGGCCTGCAGGACCAGCCAAGCGCCGTGCCCGTCTCTACAAAACGGAATGGCGGCGAGGATAAGACTGATCAGGACAAGGAGACACAAGAAGACGGAGATATGTCCGACGGGAAGGCTAGACGGAAAGACCGCGAGGGTAGGAGGAAGAAGAAGCGGGGTAAAGAAAACGGTGAAGAGGACAACGGCGGGAAAAATGGAAGGCGCGGACGTAAGAGAGGCAGGCAGGGTAGGCGTAATGGGGAGAGAAAGAAGAATAGAAGAGGCAAGGGCAGAAATGGCGGCAACGGCAAACGACCATCCAAGAAGATGGACGTCGAAAACACAAACGACGTCACAAAGACAAGCTCACCGACGACTCCGAAAACAACCGTTCCTCCAAGGCAGACGACTCCAGATCCAGAACCCTACCACACCCCGTCCCCACTGGACAGTGACATTGACGCCACCGCGGTCGCCATGACGACGGAGATAGTGCCGTCTGACGGTGACCTGTCAGAGACTCCGAACTCTTTACGGGGTGAAGTTGACGATACCCCGGCTATGGGGGAGGGAAACACTGCTACTGCTGATGCCGGTACAGGAGACGAGCCAGGTGTAGCCGGCAACAATGCGGAAGGTCTGCCGTGAGCTTGTACCTTATCTGTAGCCTGTGCTAGGAAACTTTTTACTTATCGACATGGTGATAATTTCAAACGTTAAAAATATTTTGTTAATAGATTATGCCTTCCAGGCGGGGAAAACGAAAGAATACACTTACTTCTGTGTAACGGCCAAGAGCTGAGCTTGTTAAGGGAAGAAATTAAAGATAGACTTTCCTGCATCAAGTACTAGTACTCTACAAGAGGAAAAATCCAGCCTCTACGACTTATTAAAGACGTAGTAGTAGTAGAAGGGAGGAAAATACCTCCTCTGATATTACTAGTAATGTATTCTACTATGTATTGTGCAAAGTGTGCATGTAAAGTTGTACCACAATCTAGTAAAGAGATGTGACTACTCATTTGACTAGGTCTGTTTGGACTTGATTGACATTGATTTAATTACAAGCCTAAGTAGGACAGTTAAATTAACCAATTAACTTGCATTGGCCTACATGGCCGAGGTCATCGACAAATAAAGGAAAATTGTTCTTTTGTCAATACCTGCTAATAGGTGGGGACTCCACTTGCTGTGTATGGCTGAAATGTGATTTGACAAATTTGTATGCTCGAATTATCACTGGTTAATGACCTGGCCAAAATAAAGGATAGATGCCTTTTCCCACGCCCATAATTAAGTAA
>NC_049979.1:8783226-8785213 GCF_000003815.2 Branchiostoma floridae
GTAATCCCATGACATGAAAAGTTGATTAATTTATGTACAAGCTCAGCAACATACACTTTCCTGGGTAAAATTATGTAGATAGACATGGAAACCAACACGACTTTGCAAAAGTAGACTTATAGTTTGAAGTTTCCTTGACTGTTGTCCACAGAAACAGTCTCAAAAACATGGTTGAACGTTTAAAATACAACACAGTATGCAACTTTTTCAACACTACCTATCCTTGCATCAGTGATTTTGCATTCATGTGAGAATCACTTGTAGCTGCCACAAAAGCTTTCAATGCAAAGATAGATCTCACTTTACTTCTGAACATGGCAGTTTTCAGTTTACAACATGGCAAGGCACATGGCTTTATTTTCGACAATAGAAACTTTTTCTATCACTAAAACCTTGTAAGCAACAGGAACATGGCCTCAAAAGCATAACTCAGTAGGAAGAGAGTTAAGATACACAACTGGTAGGAAGAGGGTTATGAGTCCTCAAACTCACGAAGAAGTTCCTTTATCAAACTTTGCTTTTCTTCCTTCCCCTTTCCTAACACTTCAGCTTTTGAGCACATACATTGTATTTATTTTTTCTTGCTGAATGTTACAGCTTGTGAAAAGCTGGCAACATCGCACAGAGCTGGTTTTCATGGTCCTGCTGACTCAGTTGTGTTGAGATCTGTGTCCAGTTTCCCATCTCTGCCTCGCAGTACTGAAGGAAATAACAAAGACATACATTCTGTATCATTGCTAACATGTATCAGAAAAACCATCTGAATGACATTATCAATAACAAAGAAGCAGAAATTTGACTTCTTTCACCAAAATAAAACTAGAATTTCCAGGGCAAGACCTTCCTTCTCTTATAAAATTGCCTCAAGCATTAACACATGCATCCTACCTGGACGATCATTAAGGTCCTGTAAACTCTCTGATGTTGGTGGTTCTCCATCCGACCAAGGGGGTTAAACCAGGCTTACTGGGCCACCCTTCTGTCCTCTAGTCCACGTAGTAAGGATACCAACTGTGCTGATACCATGGGGGTGTCCTTCTTCAGATTTGGTCTGCAAGTGAAACAAAGAACACAAAGGTTAGGGATTGTTACCTCTTGGACCGGGTGGTCCTGCTACTAGACAGGCTGGCACAAACCGAGTTCATACAACTACTGGGAGGCAGACAGTAGATGCAAGTTTGTAACATCCCCCAAAACAGCATGAGAAGAATTCTGCGGTGTTCAAAACTTTCAAAGTTTGCTCAGGCTAGTCGAATGCTTCAGATCACCCGGTGAGAAGGGAGTTGTGATTCAGCATTTGAAGATTCCTTACAATTTTTGTTTGTTTACAATATACTGAAATTTGTATCCCATGTGACAACCACCAGTAATACAGTTTAAAATAAAACAAAAAGTAGAAATATGTCCGCTCCAAGACGCCATTGGTAACCACCATGGAGGTAATTGGAGAATTTCACATTTACGGTTTGTAAGGAATAAGAGGTCAAAGGAATAGAGTTATTTAGACTTCCAATGGCAGCCTGAAGGTGGTCTAATCAAGAATAAGAGGTTCTTAACACTGCCTGCGATATGTGCAGAGGTACTGCCACGCGAGGGATAACTAACCCTGCCCGACACGACCGGGACCTGAACCTTTGCACGAGGCTTGCAGTGTTAGGTCAGAAAGCAGCTCGCAGTGTCGGTGTTAAATATACTGTATGGTAACACGTTCATCAAGCAAAGAACAACGAACGCGAGGGTCACGGTTCATGGGGTACCTGTTGCCTTGCACGCACACGAGTCCTCAGCCACCAGACGAAAATTCCTCGCCAGCATCCTCGATGAAAATTTGCCGGTTGATTCCCAGAAACCCGCAAGAAGGTTCGAATGCACTCTTCCTGCAGGTTCTGCTATAAACCCTGTTGGAGTTTCAATCTCAGGGAGAGCATTTACAATTCACAGAATGTCAACACGTGGAGCTCTTGGCTCTAGATCACTCTGGGATACT
>NC_049979.1:8785279-8806093 GCF_000003815.2 Branchiostoma floridae
ACATGGGAACAGAAGAAGGTGTGCCTATTGTGCTGGGTCCTAACCTGTGTTTGCTTTCAGACAGCCTGCAAGGTGCAGGGTTGACAGGTTGTCCCATGGAAGGAGAAAAGGGAAGACATGGTTACTGGTGCTGGTCTGTATTTTTTACACCCACATAGAAACCCCTTTCAACCTTTTGCCACTATGTCAAGTACCTAGTCTAACCCACTTCACATACTTAGATTTAACAATTTCATGGCTCAACATTTTACTTCTGTTTCCCCTGGTGTCATATTAGGGTTTATATTCAAGCTATCACTGAAAATATACTTACTACTAAGACCAGTAAAACCCTAATAGGAAAACAAGCCTAGCTTCAGCAACTTGGCTGGTGCTCAAGCTATTGTTTAAAGCCTTGATGCGGACATGTGAAAGCAGCAAATAAGTTACACAACAGAACCTCTGTGCAACATAGGAAGGGTGAAGCAGCAGCGGTGAGCGTGACACTTAGCCTGTTACACAGCGCAGAATCCCCTTTCTATGAATTAATTCCAACAGAGGTGACATAATTAACAGGATAAAAACTACAAAGATTTCACCACAGCTCTCCCACAACCCTCAACACCCAATGTCAGACTCAGATTAAAGACTTGGTTTTCACGCTCTTATTCTTAATCATATATTATCAATTTGTGGATATCATCAATGGTTCTTGATATAAATTTTGTCTTTGTGTCAAGTGATGCAGTTTTGGATCACTAAACAGCACCAGATTTAGCTTTTCATTAAAATTCTGCAGTAAGACAATTCCCTGCAGTGGAACAGACTACAGACACTGAATAATCAAACATGAGCAAAACCCACCTCTCATAGTACCTGCCAAGATGACAACCAAAAGAAAAACAAAAGTATAATTAGTAACAAGGCACTTACATTTCACTGAATTCTCCTGCAGTACGATTTCAAGTGATTTTCCCTTCTTTGAAAATTATACTTGAGAATCACCTTTGTTTAACACCACCACCTCGTAAAATAACATTTCTGCAGAAGAAAACTATGTTGCTAGGATGAATCATTGTGCTACTTTTACCACCCAAATCATCCCTTCCCACCCAATTACTAGACTTACCCAGGTTCTTTTAGGCAAGGAGCCATTTCACAGTGCAATGTGACTGTCACACCCATTTACAGTTACTTCTATAAGTTTTAAGACAGTTCTTTGTATCACCCAGCACTACCTTCAACCCTAATCATTATCTTACATTATTGTTGGGATCACTATGGTGGAGACTCACCTATCCCTGTATCTGTCATATACCGGATCCATGTAGCGCATCCTGTAGTAATAGTCAGGAGGGGGAGGCGGCAGTCTCCGCTGCATGTAGTCTCCGTACCGATCTCCCCGGTCCCGGTCATACCCGTCATCGTACGCAGGTGGGGGTGGACCACGGCCACCGCCAACACCACCGCTAGAGGCGTAAATTAAGTCTTTAAGATACAACAGTCTCCTACTTAACTTGTGTTTTTAAGCTAGTCTCTGCTAGTTTTTCTTGTTTCAGAACTATTGATGACATTTATGTTATGATTTAAACTTTGATTTAAACAGAAAGGAATACTGGTAAGCCAAAATGTCTTTGGCGCTCCAAATGACATAGCAAGGTTTCGAGGCCACTTGCTCCTATTCCAGTTGATGTGAGTCTATGTAATAAGAAACAGAAAATCAGATGAAGATGAGATGCCTACCCGCCCCTGCCTCTCTTCCCCCCGTCTGTAGGGCAGTCTCTGGACCAGTGGCCCATCTTGCCACATCTGTAGCACTCTCCCCGGCTCCCCTGGCCTGGTTGTGTGCGCACCTTACTCTTGGACATCTACACAAGCAACAGGGAAACACAATGAGATTACTCATCATCCTATGCTAAATCACATAACACAAAAACTGTACATCAAAACAAAGATTACATCGCAAAAAGCAGTAATTTAAAAAAAAAATTATAACATATCATTCATCAATAACTCCAAAGGTTAAAAACAAAATGGTATCAAAATGCTAGATAACATAACTATGTTACATAAGGGGGCACACCCCAGTTTATTTGGGGTTTCAAATGGTGGCGGCACACCCTGAAGTCTAGCGACCATCTCTTCCAGGGAATTATCCTGAAACAAATAGCTGGTTATGGGGTGAGAGGATATTCCTTCAGCTACAACACCAACTGAGTTTCTATCCTTCAACTTCTTTAATTTTGAAAAAATTATAGGGAAAAACCATTATTTTCATGTCAAAAATGATGCACAAAATCGGGCATTTTCGCATTGGATAAAACAGATGAAGCAGATTTTTCCGGCAAGCACGACTGATACTGCCAGAAAGAGGAAAGTCTAAAGAGTAATCCAGCCAATTATGAAGAAAATTCTAGTACTACTGTACACTGTACCTCAACAGTGATTCTTGTTCCCATCCATTCAGTGTTGGTCAACGCCTTGATGGCATCATTAGCATCCTGCTCATTATCCATATGCTGCAACAAAAATGACATACATGATGAAACACTTTCAAATCGATTTTTTATGGAGAGAAGTACTACTTTTCATACATGAAGACATGACATTGCTTGTGATATGTTGAAAACTGTAGACACAGACTATTCTATCATCTTTTCAGATAATCTTTAAATCTGCACTGATCTGGAATATGGATTCTGTAATCAACTTACCACAAAGCCATAGTTCTTGATAATGTCACACTCATTTACTTTGCCGAATTTCTCGAACAAGTCCTGCAAGTCTTTCTTCCGAGCAGGCTGTGGCACATTTCCCACATATAACTTGGTCGTCATCTCACCTGTGAAGACAAACAAAATATAACCATGAATTCAGTGACAGTTTGTATGTGTTTCACTTACAGTATTATATCAGAAGCAATTGAGGCAATGAGGCTACAGTAATGTATGAATTCTTTTAATCCGACCATATTGCAGCAACTCCTTTTTGTTGCAAAGCAGTCTGTGTTCGGTGTAAGCCATATTTCTATAATGTCTGATGGTTTGCCAGGAGACTTTTTACCATGGTGGATTTGAAACTACCCATGTTATCACACATAAAAAGGTTTAGACTAAATGACTGCTACAAAGGTAGATTTTTTGGTACATTTCCTTTAGACTTTCACTGAAAACACATTGTTTAATTTTTTATCTGCTCCATTATAAAGTAAGGGAATGATTCAAAATCAATCAAATGATACTTGACTTGACTCAAGTGATACACTTGACTTGATAGAGTAATTTAGTAATCTACTGGGGGTACAAACTGAAAGGATTGATGCTGCTATACATTCAAGATCTGACTCTAGACACCATTCAGACAATGTCAATATTTGATGGTTGCAGCTAAACAAGCTAGTCTTCTTGGTGATCAAGTAACTATTATAAATGCTGTTGACTTTTTGCACATGAGACAGTGTTGCATGATGGGAGATCAGGGGATTAGCATGTCAAAGCTGCCCTGCGCCTGCAGCACCTGCTCGTGTGTTTCACACAAAATTTACGCTTTATTCGTGTCCGAGAACATCATTCGCATCAACATCCATGTAAGACATCTCATACGCTCAGCTCATATACTAGTACATCTGCAACAGGGACCGACGAGCGGGCACAGCGTGCAGCGCCACGGGACGCCGTATATGTCTCACGAATTTTGACACAAACCCTGACACACACAAAGACGGTCTCACTTTCAACACCTCACCTTTGCTACTGTTCCGCCCAGGGAATGGCCTACCACGGTTGAACGACATCCTACCTTCTGTGGAAGCGCGGAATGCTTAAGAATGCCTGAACTACCCCTTACACCGCGAAAAAAAACGCGAAAATTCCCCTGAAGCAAACCCTTTCCACACTCGCTAGACTCGGCAAAATGGCGGTACTGCTAACCACGTGACATTGGGAGGCAAGCAGATCATCTAGTTAAAGTACTTCTGATTGGTCCAATTTTCAACAAATTTCCTGAACCATTCCTGTTGACCAATCACGTGTAAGGTAACAGAATAGTAGTGTAGAATATACCATCCAAAGAGTAATTAGGAATTAGACCTGTTCATTAAAAATTGCTCATATGAGCCATCTAATCATTCTACTGCATACATCACGTATGTATTGAACTAAATTCTGTTAAGAGTACCTCAAATAATATTGTTGTTTTCAGTGTATGGTATGTAAGGTGTACACTAGAAATTATCTTCCCTATGATATGAATGTAGCATTCTAAAATGGCTGTCTGAAAACCATAGTAACCTGTGTAATCGATCTAGTCCACTTCGTATCTGTACAGCAAATCCGCCAGTATTTCCCTCTGTCAAGGCAGAAACTCTCTGTGTGTGAATATCAAGATCGACAGAAACTTATTGTGTTCTCCCAAGGACATTATCGTTCATATAACGTCCTTCATTCTCCTGAATCTGACGCAGACATGCCGATCACCGTGAAAGACTACACTTGGGAAGAGACTGAGACGTCTGTGTTCATCACAGTCCCGCTCAAGGGCGTACAGGCGAGGAAGACAGATATATTCTCCACAGACAAATACATCAAGGTGAACTACCCTCCCTACTTGTTTGAGGTTGACCTGTTCGCACCCGTGGTGGATGATAAAAGCACGGCTCAGGTGGGAAATGGCACAGTCGTCTTCAAGCTTGTCAAGAAAGACCCCGGTATCTGGACCCAGCTTGCAGCGTCTGATGCTGGTGACAAGAAAGCTATGATAGAGAAGAGAGAGAAGGAGATTGAGAAGGCGCAACAGAGAGCAGAAGAACAAAAGAAAGCTGCAGCAGAACGGAAGAGACAGGAACAGAAGTACGCACTTCGTGAGCAGATGAGACTAGAGGAAGAGGAAAGGAGAAGGGTTGAAAATGCAAAGAAAGCTGAGCGTGAGCAGGCGATGACTGAGCTGGAAACTTGGAAACAGCAGCAAGTTCAGAGTGAAATTATTAAGAGGGATGAGAATCAAGTCAAGCCTGAGAAACTAGAGCGAAGAAATGAGGTGGCTAAAGAGGAAGGGCAGAAGCTACCAGTCAGTGCACATACAGCGCAAAAGATTGAACCTGCCAAAAAAAAGGAGCAGACTGCTAAAAGTAAGTTGTCCATGTTTGATGATGATGATGCCAACATTCCAGCTATCAGGTCCAAAGGGAAGATTGAGGTTTCCTTTACACCAAGGGTCTTCCCAACCCCTGTGAGGGAATCTAAGCTTCATGAGGAGGAGGAGTGGCTGAAGAAGCAGACAGAAGCCATGCGGGCTGCTGAGATCGATGATCCAAACTTAAGTGAGGAAGAGAAAAATCCCCTGTGGCTGAAGGAAAAGGGCGACGGATTTTACAAGTCTGGGAACGTCCTTGCCGCCGTGAATGCATACTCACAAGCTATCCGAATGGACAGTAAGATGCCAGCTCTCTATTCCAATAGAGCTGCCTGTCACCTGCAGATCAGGAACTTTCACAAAGCTGCGCAGGACAGCTCTCGGGCACTGGAGCTGTTGACCCCTCCTGTACCTGCGAACGCAGCAGCCAGGTGTAAAGCCCACGTGAGGAGAGGCACGTCTCTCTGTCAGCTGGAGATGTATGTTGAAGGTTTGATGGACTATGAAGCAGCACTGAAAATTGATCCCAAGAATGAGACTCTTGCACAAGATGCTGAAAGAATTCGGCAAATCATACAGGGTAGCACTGGCAAGAATGACAATGACGCATTAGAATCATTAGATTAGAGCAGAAACCGTTTGTTTGTTTGCTGACCCATTTACGGGACCTGGTATGATTTGTAAGCCAAAATTTCTGATATGTTTCCAACAAATAGGTTTGATTAAAATTTTGAATTTTTTTTACTCTGTAACACATTCCAAAATTGCATCGGATAGACTAGTATTGAATGGCATGTTAATGCATTTATTAGAATGATTTACATATTAAGGCCTTTTTTATATGAATTCATGTCATGAAGTTGAAAAATCAGTTCATTTGTCAAAATAAATTTTTTCAGCCAGTAGCTGAATTTTTAGCATTTGTGGTATGATTTCGTGTTTTGTATGATCACTGTATTTGTAAGAAGTGCAGGACCTGTCACCTTCACTCATTGCTGAAATACTTTTAGTAAAGTACTGTAGATAGGTAGTATCCAGATTTCCTGACTGCCTTTGTCTATTTGAGGTTTGCTTTTCTTGTCTGAACTTAAGTCTAGAGTAGATTATAGGTAAATTTTCTAAACTATAGAGTGATAAACTGATAATGTCTCCCTCTTGTATAACTTTTATCATTCATAGAATTGTACATTCATCCCTCAGAGTTATTATCATTAAAGTTTCAACTTTGGCAACTTCCCAGTAGTAAGTAAAGTTCTTGTTCCAATCATCAAAATACTGAACAGTACACATGAGTGCAGTCTTGGTATATCACTAGCCATGCAAAAAGTGTGGTTAATGCTTTCTCTTATCAATTTCAAATCAGTTGTATGACATCTTTGGGGACAGCAAAAGCTGTTCAAATCAAACCCAAAGTTTAACTCCACTCTTCAAGCAGATGTGAGGTCACAGTGGGGAGGAGAACTGTAACATGTTCCAGATATTTCACTTCACTAGTTTTACTTTGTTTAACATCAGGCCATGTTGATTGTATGGATAACATCCTCTGGGAACCCCAAAACTGATGCGAGAGTGAAAATAAAAAGTTTCTCCCCAGATATGTGGGTGGTATCGTCTGGCATGATTCATTTCATTGAAGGGGAAAAATACTTATCGCGGACCTTTTACTCATCAAATTACTGACATTTGTCTTATTGTAGAATCACCTTTCAAAAGATGCTTTGTTTAATAATTTGTAAGAAAAATTTTGTCTTCATATTAAGTACAGTAAAATTCAAAAGTATTTCACTACACTGCTGGTCACCTATCTCAAAGTGTGATAATCCAAAATGGCGCGTGGTCGTGGTGGAAGAGGAGGCCGCCGACGAGAAGATAGACAGAAAGCGAAGCAACGACAAATAAACAGGGCTCTGAAGTTATCAGAGATTAACTCTAAAGCTAGATATCAACAGGAAGAGTATCTACGCCGCAGACAGCAAGCAGAAAAGTAAGGATCGGTGATGGAAAACAGTGCCTGTGTCACATGGGGAGGGGGGCGTAGAACAACATGCTTGCGCTTGCACGTGTTTCAGAAATAATTTCTGATTTTTCACAACAATTTGTTGTCCACAGCGATGCCCGAACAAATTAGCGAACTTTCCCTTATCATTTACTTGCTAAGACTGCTCTCGTTGTATTTGCACGTTTTCCCAAACTGTACGAACAAGTAGGCCAAAAAGCGTGAAATTATTCGGGTAAACAAATATATAAACATAATGTTTGTCAACACGCAACAAGAGCGGTTCAAACCGGAATTTCAATGTTGTTCCTGTCCGAAGATAATTCTTAATCTATAATTAGAAGCAAGGAAATTGTGCAGTGGGGCTTGAAAATAGATAAAACACCTATCGGTTAAGGTATGCTATATCATAATGCTATATCAAAATGTTGAATGATTTTTTTGTGTGTGAAAATAAAATAACTCTCACAATGTTTACAGAGATGCACTGAAGAAAGCACAGGGAGAATCAAGTCAACAGTCAAGACCAGATAAGGTTTCAATACATTTTGCTATCATTAGTATGCGACCCTGTAATTGCAGTAGTAACACTATACTGCTTTGCATGAGTCATGTGCAGGGTGTGGTGAATCATATATAAAGAAAGTAGTGATGGATCTTCATGGGGGCAATTTCGTTTGACTTGACTTGATGTTTATTGTGTTTTATAAAACTTGATTTGATAACATATGAATGAACTATGAATTATAAAAAATCATAAATTAATACAATAATTGGTATTGCCTATCATTGTTATTGGTTATTGGGTGGGCCGACTACTCACTCTTTGCAGCCAGGGGCTGAATTGCGAGGAGCTTACAATAGGCGGGGCTATATTGCAAGGGTCTGGAGCGAGCTGCCATTCGGCGCCACTCAGGTGACCTCAATACGACTGTCGCAAGTGTCTGGAGCGAGCTGCCATTCGGCGCCACTCAGGTGACCTCAATACGACAGTAATTGCCCCAGGTGCGGCCAAGGTACTGTAGGTTTTGAACCGCTCACACCGCACCATCGCACATGTGGCGGGTTCTTTTACGCGCCCGGGGTATGGCTCTCCCCAGACACGGGACCTCCATTTAACGTCCTATCCGAGGGACAACTGATTTTCACTTGAGTAAAGTGAGGAAAGTTCGTGTAAAGTGCCTTTCCCAGGGGCACAAGATCGGCAGCACGGCAGGCGGATTCGATCCCGCAACCTCTCGGTCACGAGGCGAACATAATACCACGCGGTCCCAATCATTAGATTTGACTTTATGATTTTTGGAGGTCAATACCTCGATGATAGAAATTAAAGTGAAGTAATGTTTTGCAGAATGATGAAGCATCATCATCATCATCCAGTGAGAGTGAAGATGAGAGGCAGACAGCGTATGATCTCCTAGTAACATCACTCCAGTCAAACAGAGATCAGAGCTCCTCTGAAGAGATCTCAGAATCTGAGGAGGAGGAGGAGGAGGAGAAGGATAGTGTACAGGAGGAGGAGGATGACATTGAAAGTGATGAAGACATTGAAGAGGAAGAGGGTGATGCTGAAGATGTCAGTACTGACAATGAGGAGGAGGAAGCTATTCCTGAGGACCAATCCACTGAAGAAGAAAAAACTCTAAAGGGAAAGAAGAGGAAAAAAGAAGATGATGGACAAGATGGAATCCTAGAGCAAAGGAAGATAAAAAAGAAGCTTAAAGCGACAAAAGAACAAGAAGACAGGGAGGAGCAAGAGAAGGAAGGACAGTGGTCTTCAGATGGAGAAAGTGAGGGAGATGACCTCGAAGAAGAAAAGTCCACGACTGGAAAAGGTAATACTATGTTCCACTTTTACTTTGTCACAGTTTGTAGTATTTATCTTCAGAAAAGATTAAACATTTTGTTTTGTATCACTTTCGCAAAGTCTTCTTATAGATATCTTCACACAGTAACAATTTAGCCACAGGAAAGAGTTACAGGTCAATGTTGCATACTGACTCATGGTACTGGGTATACTGTGCTTGTTCCTTACGCTGCAGACCCGTTTTGGCATCATCTGACCACTGAACTGCAGGAAGACCAGGTAGACAAGCTGGGGAAGCAGAGCAACTGGACGAGGAAGGAGGCAATGGTTTGTGTTTTGATAGATTGCATAGGTCTAGTCACTATTACAATATTGTGTGTGATGCACTTACTTACTTGTATTTTACTTGTTGTTGTGAAGTTAGTGTTAAGATAGGTAAAAAAAAGTTTTAGGACTCCATATTTTTTGTACTCAATTTGTTTTGTAAATGCTGTTTCAATACTTTCTCTCAATATTGGAAACTTTCTTACTTACTCACAACATGCTCTCTGCTATGACAGCTGTAGCTATATAATAATGCAGTACCCCAGACCTAATCAAACCAAACTTTTGTAAGAATGCCCACCCCTCATTCATAGGTGTATGATGTGATTATATCCTGCAGTGGAAAGGTCTCGGCAGACTTGTGCACACCTTCTGTACAGAGGTTCCCAATAGCAGCATCACTGTCAACAAGGACAGCATCAACAAAATGAATGTAAGCATTGTTGACCATATATTTCTTGTACAGTAAAATCCATTGATAGATGTCCTTTCTTCCCTTTAAAGATATCTCTGATTAAAGAATGATTTCACATCACTGCAAGTTGGTGATTGATAGCTGATGTAATTGAACACACAAATAAGATGAGGCGCAGATACAAGAACGGCACTGTTTGGTTCAATGTAAAATTTAATGTCAGACTCTTCTGTCATGTTTGCATTTTTCAAAAAAATCTGTAAATAGACTGACAGCGTCTTTTTTACTTATGAACAGGTTAAGGGACTTCTCTGTACTAACTGGATTGATGTGAATGGAGCAGACAGTCAGAAAAATGCAGAGGAAGTAAAATCGTCATCAGACGGTTGGTTTGTCAGATTGTTTTTTGAGCATCATACAATTATATTATGGACATTGCCTTACACATTTACCTACCTTTAACAAATTGGAGCTCGGTATGAAGAATAAAGGAATTGTGAAGGCTTTTTTCATATGACTTTAGTAACTTAAAGGCAGGCTATCATCTTGGCAATGAGAGTCACGGCCATCCATGCAATCAGCACGCTTGGGTGATGATGATCATTATCATTATCTCAGTACTGTAGAAAGATAAGCACTATAAGTCAGTACACTTTTCATACATGCATTCCTGTGTTGTGTAAAAAAACCGTCTTTGTTTTTATGTCACTTTTACAAACCCATAGCATCTGCAGTTGTAGTCCTTTTAACATCAACGCTTTCATGAAGACCACATTGCTGTTTTATGATATTGTTGTCTAGGTGAGTTCACAGCAAGGCAGAGGGAGCTGTTTTCACTGATGCACGGATACAAGGTAGTTACGCATTGTATAACATTGTATGAACTGTTTTTCCATTTCTGAGTTGACATCAGCTTTGATTCCATAGTCAATGAAGTTTTAGTGAAGTCAATGAAGTTTGTGAAAATTTTTCGCCAGTGTCTTTCTCACATATACAAATCCTCACTTCCATTTGCAGGACCTGTACTACTCAGAGAGAACACACCGAAATGGAGAGGAGTTGAGAAAGCTGTACTGCCTACATGCCCTAAACCATGTGCTGAAGTATGTAACTTAGTTTGCTAGTATGAACACTTTGTGAGTCACATTCTTTATGAAGCAAATCTTAGTGCTACAAACTTACATACTATTTTAGACCTGTTGTGATGAAATACCTTTCACATTTATACAGGACTCGAAGTGTGGTAACAAGACACAATACCAAGCTGAAACTTGGGGCAGAAGTTGATCCAGACTCAGAGTAAGTTCTTGTTTGCATAGTTACAACCAGCATTCAAGTATGACTAGCATACATTGTAGATGCCGCTTCAAAGATACACGTAAGTCCACTTTGAAATGCAGCCATCTAGACACACCTGGCTTGTGGGAACAAAGCCTTCAGCTTAGGGAACAAATACATGTCATTGCAAAGACGGGTCAATAGTGACCGCTCAAGTCGCTAAAATTAAGTTACCATTGACAAATCAAGAATTACAGTACAGTCAAACCTGTCTATAGCGGCCACTCAAGGGACTGGTCAAAATTGGCCACTATAGAGAGGTGGCCACTATAGAGAATATGCTAATTAATTGACCACAAGCAATAAGTTACACATGGTTTTAGTACCCACTGATCTTTATTCACATAATACAGTACTGTACATGTACTGCAATGATTTTACACTATATGTATTAAGAAAACAAAAGCTATAAAAAGTTTTAAATGTTCTACAGTTGATATTGTCTGAAGAGACCGGTATCGTCATATTTCTTTGATCTTTCGTCTTGTATCCTTTGATACTTCGCCGTCCGTGTGTTCCCTCCCGCGTTCACACGTCAGGTTCGCCCATTATGCTAATGTGGTACTCACAAGAAAAGTCTCGTCATTTTAGACTTATCTCTTAATAAATGTAAGAATAAAATCCACCATAGTCTGAAGTTCATATCATTTTGTCTTTGTAACAATTCATTTAGAAAGTTTTTGTGATAAAAATTAACCTAAGCGATAGTGTATTAGAACGTAACTTTAACGCAATTTACCTCTGTAATATTGGTGTCGTCTATTGACCTTATATGACCTCGCTTGTCGGCGGGTATGGGTAGCGCCAGTTTACGAAGTTTTGTTTTGAAAATAAATCAAAGACGATACGGCAGCTGTATATGGCCGAACGCGTGCCGAAACATAGATCAGCGGTCCGCGTGGCCGTAATCGGCAGTGTTTTTGTACCTGCGGGACCGGAAATCGTGTGGCCGTGGCCGCGTTGGACAGGTGGCCGCTAAGCCTATTTCTTAATCATTACGAATCCAAGGGACCGACAAAAAGTGGCCACTATGGGCAGGTGGCCGTTATGCAAAGGTGGCCGCTAATACAGGTTTGACTGTACCTGTTAAATTTTTTTACCTGTTGCAGTGAGTACCAGGACCAGGGACTGACCAGGCCGAAGGTCCTGCTGGTGGTCCCCTTCAGAGAAGCAGCGCTCAGAACTGTACACATCATCACCCAGCTCATGAGGAGACCAGACGGGAAGGTACATGTTTAGATGATTGCCTCTTTTGAATGGAAATATTTTGTATTTATCAATTGAGAAGCTATTGCTCCTGCCAAACACTCAAATGGTTTGAAGAAAATAGCTACAGTAAACAGGCGATCACTATAGGCAGAATTGTTAATGCTTGGATCAACGTCATTAGTACAGATTAGATTGCTCAGACAACTTGATATTGTGGTTAACTTGTCACTTAACATTTCCTTTTGTTTCCTTAAATGAACGTCTTAATCAATATAAAGTCTTGTTTCTGCAGCCTGTAGAAGTGATGAACAAGAAGAGATTCCAGGATGAATATTCCGAGATAGAACATGCTCCTCCAAAAGTCCCCCTTCCAGGTATGTATGAGCAGGGTAAAATTGTGATTCGTAGTAGAAATTATGGGTCTCTTAGTAAGGAAGGTTGATATACTGTTTTAGTACCAAACACTGCAAACCTTAGTGATGTCAATGATCATGAGTAGTAGTCTTCATTTTGAATTTTCTGATGACCATGTTACATTGTGTACTGTTCCTTGCTTTCCCCAGAGGATTTTGAAGCCACTTTTGCTGGAAACATTGACGACCACTTCAGGATCGGCCTGGCCGTGTCCAGACGAAACATCCGCCTGTATTCCCCATTCTACCTGTCAGACATCATCATCGCCTCTCCTCTGGGACTCAGGACAGTCATCGGTGCAGAAGGGTATAAATCGAAATTTCGTCATTGTCTAAGTTCCCACTTGGCCTTTTGCAGTTGTGTTGGGTTTTACTTTTTGGTTTGATAAAGTCTTGCAGTAGGAAAATTTCTTGTTCAAGAAATCTGCAAGGTCTAGACAACATTTTTGGCAGCAATGGTGCAATGTGCCCTCTCAATCACTGCACAGTTTTTAGGGAATAGCTGACGTTTTCCACATCCGATGGTAGATTTTTAGACAGAAGATACTAGTACACTGGACTCTCTTTTGATTTTAAATTTGGAATCCTTTTGGCAATCCACAAAGTCATTGACAGTGGGACACCAGCCTTGCTGAACAGAAGAGCTGTCTATGATAACACAGTGCTACCATTTGCCATTCCCCAGGGAAAAGGACAGAGACTATGACTTCCTGTCATCCATTGAAGTCCTAATCCTGGACCAGGCAGATACCTACCTCATGCAGAACTGGGAGCACATACAGGTAACTACTAGTATGTACCAGATCTGAAGTAATACAGAGATAGGTGGGACATTGTTGGATGTCTGTAGCTTTGGTTTATCAAGATGGTGCTCCTCAGATCTTAAGATTTTCTTTTATGTCATACCTGTGACGCGAAAATGTTGGATACGGGTGTTCCGGACCGGGTGATAACTTCCGTATCAGACCGGCTCTAAGTTGTATCACACTGGCTCCATTTGAATAAATCAAACTGTTTCGAGCGGGACGAGTGCGGTGCCATCGAAAGTTTGAATACCTGATTCGGACGTTGGAACATTACAACACTTTTTGTTCGAGGGCACCAAATTTGTTCAACTTCTGGCGCATTTCGCATCAAAACAGGGGTTTTCTCAGGTGGGTATGACATGAAAAAAATCCCTCCCACAGGTCGGATCACCCTCCGGCCGTCGGGCTGGTACCTGGTCTAGGTGAATACAGAACATGCTCTATCCTTGTTTTGTAACCTTTTCTTCTTTTTGATATCACCTCCCAACAGCACCTGATGCAGCACATGCACCTGCAGCCGAAGGAGACACATGAGACAGACTTCTCCAGGGTCAGGATATGGTACCTGAATGGATGGTGAGCATCTATATGCTCACGTTGCATAAACCTTAGGACACTGATTCCATATGTTAGAATAGAGGTCATGATCTGGCAGGATCAGCGATGCTACCGGTAGATCTAGAGATCGGGATCAGAGTCCCTGTTGACAGAGATCATGATCAGAATCCCTGCCACTTTATCAATACAATCATTGAGCCATAGATTACATGAAAAGCAAGACGAACTCTGCATTTGAGATTTGATTTAGTAGTATGCTAAATGTGATCAGTATACAAATAATTGACGGAATTGTAGACCTGATGTTCCTTGATCAAATTCTTTTGAAAGTGAAAGTGAAGGAATAGAAGGGGTTTGAAGAAATGAACTAGTACATGTATGTAACAGATGTTTATCTATATAAATGAATGAAGTATTTTACACCATGTATTTCAGGGCCAAGTACTACAGACAGACCCTGATCTTCAGCAGCATCACCAGTCCAGAGATCAATGCCATCTTCAACAAACAATGTCACAATATCCTTATTCAAGTTCACATCATGCAAGCTGCTTATGACTTCCATCTGCTACAGACCTACAAGTATAAGGCTGTACAAGGAAAATTGCCTGGCAGTCCATTAATCCACAGCATTTTATTTCTGAACTGTTGAACTGTTATTGTTATCATACTTAAATTTATCATACTTAAAGTGGTCACTACAAACAGGAACCTATGATTGCCTGTGTCAGTGGGAAAAATCATCTAAGGGACTTCCAAAAAGTAGAGGTTTTGTCTCACTCCTTCGATACACTTCCTCGTTTGTGTTCCTCCTTGACTAGCCAACATTATTCAGGTAAGGTGCAGGTGTCCAACCCCCCCACTAGGGGAACCATATGCCAGGTGGCCCTTCAGCTGCCGCAGGTGTTCCGACGGGTGGAGTGCTCTTCCTTCACACAAGCAGCGGATGCAAGATTCAACTTCTTCGTCTCCCAGGTATACGACTATTTTTTTTTTCATTGTACAGCAAAGTGATGTTTTGGTGTACAGGCCTAATATCAGAACGCACAATGTAATATGTTGTAGTGTTTTGTAATATGTTGTATTACGTTTGAAGTGTTACAAATGTTGACATTGATGTGCAATTTTAGTCAGAGACAAA
This sequence comes from Branchiostoma floridae, assembly GCF_000003815.2. Lineage (NCBI taxonomy): Eukaryota > Metazoa > Chordata > Leptocardii > Amphioxiformes > Branchiostomatidae > Branchiostoma > Branchiostoma floridae. The sequence goes on from NC_049979.1 coordinate 8,800,396, forward strand.
CTATTAGAAAAAAAAGCTGTAAAGATATCAGTTGATCAACTTGTAAAGATCCAAGTTATTTGCATACATTTTGTCTTGGTTGCATCAGATCACTTATGTATGAAATGGTATGTTGAATACATGTGGTATGGTACTGTTGATACTTTTGCATATGTATGTTTAGTACTGCATAATGATCAATCATTCAATATTTAGAAGGTTCTGGAGTTTGGCTTTTGAAGATGTGGAATGATGATGTATTGATACACCATGAATCATGAAGTCACACAATCTGTTTCCTTGGTTAGTGATAAACCCTGAATGTTTCCTGTCCACTTCTGTAGATCCTACCCCAGATTAAAGATGGAAACATGCAGCGCACCCTGTTCTTTATCCCCTCCTACTTTGACTTTGTGAGGATCAGAAATTTCTTCAGACAAGAGGATATCACCTTTGCACAGATCTGCGAGTAAGTGTGAAACTTCCGTTTTCTCATTTAATCTGTCATTATAAGGTCAGCTTGTCACTTCTTTCCTTGAAGTCAAATTACAGCAGTCTTTTAGTGAGGAAACTACATTTGTACTAGTAAATGGATGGATCCAACTATGGTAAGAAAAGTTGTTCTGTCTTACAAAAGATGATGGACATCTGTCGTTGTAGACTTGTTGCTATCCAATATTGTTGACATCGTTTTCTTTAATTTCCACCAGGTATACGACCCAGGCCAACATTTCCCGTGCTCGGCAGTACTTCCAACAGGGAGACAGACCATTCCTGCTGTTTACTGAGAGATTCCACTTTTTCAGAAGGCAAGTTCTAAAATGAGTTCTCCAAAGATATGCTGGCCTACGTACATGTCATATACATGTACCTCAGTCTTTATTTCACTGTGAGAAGAAATCTGTTTGGTTTTGATAGAGGTAAAGTGTATTTCCGAAATTACCTCTATACTAGAGTAGAAGCCAGTTACTAGTAATTGCACAATGGATTAACGCACACTTCTGCGGTCCAACTGGATAACTTTGCATTATTGCACCAGCCGGATAATTACGCGAATTATGCTGGCAAATAGGCTGTGCAATTAAACGGATTCTACTGTATAACTTTAATCTCACTTGCACACTTATCATCATTTTTGACATGAAAGCCTAAATGAAAATACGGAATTTAAACTCCTCCTGTTTGCCATTTACCCTGCAGGTACAGGATAAAAGGCATCCGCAGCCTGGTGTTCTACGAGCTCCCGCTCTTCCCACACTTCTACAGCGAGCTGTGCAACATGCTGGAGGCAGGCGGCGAGGAGGGGGTGTTGGACAGGACCTGTACGGTGCTGTACACCAAGTACGACGCACAGAGACTTGCCGCTGTGGTGGGCGCCAGCCGGTGTGGACACATGATCACCTCCGGAAAGAGTGTCCACATGTTTGTGACAGGGGAGCAAGGGTAGATGGTGTTACACATTTGTATGGTTTCCTGATCATCCATTGAAGACTAACATTAGTAACAAATCAGTAATTTTATGGCGTTCAGTAAAACTTGCATACCAAGTTGAAATAGCTTTTATTATTATTTTTACCAGCCACAGACATAATGCTAATATGATTTATTATATATACAACCGCAGACATAATGCCAGGCACGGCTGCCATGTCACTGCACTGCAGTGCAGGTATTCAAAGTGATCAGGACAGCAGGCAGGCATGCATCTAGATGTACATCATTACATGTAATGAAAAACAAGTGCATCAATGTGCGTGGTGAACAATTTCTAACTTTGAATACTGTTGCATTCCCTTTGGTTGGTAGAGTGCCATGTGTATAATTAGGAATGCAGCTGTCTGATGAATATTTTAGTGTTGCTGTGTGACCCTGTAGTTTTGGATAGAATGTAACATTATTTTTTTCTACACCTTTACTTAGTTATTTAACTGAGTGCATTTAGCCCATGTTGGGCATGGATATGCAATAAAGATCATTGTTGTTGTTATATGGGGTTACTGGTGAGTCTCCTCTCACCCAGCACTGAAAACTCTGTCTTGTTAACATTTTGTCATGTCACCACTACATACATTGTAATATTCAAGGGTCACTGAGAGAGCTGCCCTGGTAAAGAAAACAGATCGTGGTTGTCCATCGTGTCCGATGCTGACTTCTGCGTGCCCTCCTCTCTCATCTGTTGTGCACTCGCAGGTGGCTCAGGAGTCCGATTCTGGACCTGCAGGGTCGTCCGCACTGCTCACAGCTGAACTGGGGCTGACTCTGCTGCCTGGTCACTGCTGCTGCTGCCGCTGCTTTGCGTCTGTTTCTGGCCTCTTCAATATTTGTTCTACGAGTCTTTTCGAGGTTTTCCTGTGCAAGCCTCGTTAGCGAACGCCAGCCACTTGGCTAAGTAAATAAATAATATTCTGTACAAAGTCTGTCATGTATCTATATCAGAAGTTTTGTACAGTGCATTCGTATTAGGCAACACAGCACTTTTCCACCACATTAAGAGATTTCACTGAGATTCATAGCCTGGTAAGTTCCCTTATCTATTGAAGCTTGTGTGTCTGGTACATGTGAGGCTTAAGATCTTCATATACACAATCTTTCTGACTTTCTCTAAGAAAAGTCTATGTACTGACTGGTACAGGTGGTGCAGAGGCAAAAGGGCTTTGGTAACGAGAGTCAAAATCAGGGTTGTAGGCACTGTTGCTATAGCAGTTCTTTGAGGCTGGGGAGGCTGTTTGCCGGGTGTCACTTTGGCCCTTCCTGCAGTAGCAGCAGCAGCAGATAGCCACAGTGGTGATGAGGAAGATGACAACTCCTGCACCAAGCCCGCCATAGAGAACCCAGGGTATATCAGTAGAACGTTCTGCAAAGCAAACTTCATGTTCACTTCATGCAAAGTTCATGAGGACATATAACGATGAGAGGACATATAACGATAACACTATTTCATGTTGCTGAAAAAGGTTTAAAGTTAGATTTTTTAGAATCATTGAACTCTGTTGTACATGTACATCCTGGAGTGAAAATGTGTCTCTTCTAGTTCTCGAGCCCACAGGGTCTGGCAATCCATGGGTCCATTGCTTGGTACTTTCATTCAGACTACTAACTAGGACATAGTACTACCCACAAAAAGAGAAGTGTTTCAACTTCAAGCAAGAGTCCGTAGTACACAAAAGTTCGTGAAGTAATTATGGTATTTGCGGTATGGGCTTGTGTATTTGATACCCTCTTTACTGGGAATAACAGCTTTCTTGAAACCTGTTTCCATTTATGTCCAGGTAGTTGTTTATTATAACACCAGGCAGAGTAGTAACAATCTCTGTAGGAGAGTAGCTTTATGTCATTCCTGGGCCGCAATAACATTCGATACGGGTGTTCCGAACTTAGTGATAGTTGATAATACCGACTGACTTGGGTTTAGCTTTTGGGGTCCTGAAATCCTTTCAGAACAGGCAAAAAAATGCTATGCATTCTTTACATCCACCAAGTACAGTTTGAGGAGGGGGGCAGTTATAGTTGCAGTAATTATAGGGATGTCAGAATTTCAGTCAAAGCGAGAGCGGGAGGCACTCCATAGCATTACCTTGTTGGTGGGCAGACATGCCCTGTTTCTGACATGTATGGGAGAATACACATATCTGTTACAGGCATTTGTTGCATGCATGATAGTTGCATACTGTTTTTGACTGAGGTATTGGGAATAGAACAGGGGGTTCTATTTGTTCGATATGGCATTCTACGGGAACAGTCCGATCCATTCTCCAAAACCTGAGAATACTGCTTTGTAATCCAAAATTGCTTTGCATTATCGGGACCTCAATAACTACCCATGGGAATGTAGCATTAGTTCAGCCATACCTGGTGAAGGTGGCTTCCCTTGTGAAGGTGTCTTGCCTTGTGAAGGTGTCGTCCCTTGTGAAGGTGTCTTACCGTGTGAAGGTGTTCCTTGTCCGGGAGCATTGATGTCATAGATGATGTCAGCTGTGTGGTTACCCTGGAAACCAGTGAAGTACTTGACCATGACTGCACTGTTGCTGTCCCGATCGTACAGATGGATGTTTCCTCCAGCTGTGGCCTGCAGGAGGATTTGTATCCTTGGAAATAGAAATGAAAAATTGAGAATGTACTTACTCTAACAGTGACTGAAAAATAACTGTTGTGTGAGAACAAACATAACCATCCGAATTTTGTACTAAAAAAGTAAAAGGTTAAAGACAAATTTAGTACAATTCCAACACTTTCCTCTACTGTGTCAATCTGCTAAACGTTGTAAGTAGTTTCATGCCTGCAGTGCAGAAGTCAAGCATGTAGCAAAGACTGATGGTGAACCATTGAAGAATGAATCAGCATTACCCTTGTCCATGTGAGACAGGCCAGTCGAGTGAGATGACCTCCTCACAGGTGAACATGTCCTGTTCGGGATTATCTGCTGTTGCTGTGCCTATGGCTGTGCTGCAGGTTGTCGTCGCAGAAGCAGAAATCTGAAAGTTCTCTGGAGGAATAACAGTTTTTCCTTAAATGGATACACAATCGTCATGTAAACTTTAGTTCAAATGATTTCAAATTTGTCTCAGAAGCAAATGAAATCTGATGGCAACAGATTTGAACAACAAGATGGTCAATGGGGTTCTCACCATTTTGCAGTGATACTACAATACTTGCTGCTGTGATGCCGAGAGCCATGCTTTTAACATAGACTGGCAGAGTAGGAAGGGAGTCTGGCTGGAAGGTCGCAGTCCACTTCACCCTGATCCGTTCAACTTGGGTCATGTTGAAGTAACCTGCATCACCATCCTCAATGGATTGGCTGCAACTGCCTGGGATCAAACATGGAAACTTGAGGATTAGAATACTGTTGGTTATGAAAGAGGAAAAAAATGGAGTGGTACAAAAGTAATATATCTTATCCCTCGTAGCAGTCCACTGTAACTTCAAATCAATTAACAACGGGAATAAAAGATGGAAATAGAAATAGAAATAGACAAGGAGAACTTTACCAAGACAGACATTACCTTTTACAGTGCCAAGCTCATTGTTTCCTGTTAGTTCATAGGAACAATCACGAAAAGCTGGAGCTTGCTGAACTGGAACGAAGAAAAAAAATCAACTTATAGAACTTCTGAAGTTCAAACCTGAATCAGGTAGATAGGGCTTATCTGTTGATATGTCACACTATCATGCACGTTTTACACGTTTTATGTATGATTAAGCTTAGGGCGAATTCTAGCATGTATTAACTTTGAGTCCCCCAGCTGCGTTGCTGAAACAAGTACTAAGTACATGTTTGATACCAAACGGCTACTTGAGCAGGTTAAAAAGTTAGCCATGATTCAACCTGGTTGCTTCCTTGCACTGAGATTTTTACAGGTAGTAAAAAAGACAACCCACCTGTGCGACAGTGGGGACCTCCGAAGCCAGGTGCGCAGGTGCAGGATTGAACACCTGCGGGACATGTCCCCGGGTAACAGCTGTTGCTGTCCTCACGCCACGAACAGGCCTCTGGAAAACATGTCCTAACATATCGAAAAACGTTATACCAAGGGTCGCTCTTATTACACTTTCCCCGTACGTGGAGCTTTGTATAGATAGTTTTCCGCATTTTTCATGGATCTCACCGCTATCAATCTTCGGTATTACGCAATACATCAGTATCGTGCAGGTGGATTTTCGGTCTAGCGTATTTTCTCGGAAAACTTAAATATCAACATGAATGTTAATCTCCAAGCAG